>NC_143039.1:68598614-68868614 GCF_057628025.1 Oncorhynchus mykiss | reverse complement strand
CAAATAGTGCTATCTTCTGTATACTAAACCTACTTTGTCACAACAATATGAATAAAATTATTACATTTACAAGCCTAGTTGGTTTAGCCACTGAAAAAGGATGCAACCTTCTCGCTAGCCATGATTGGCTGAGATAATGAGTGGGCTCGACATGCCGACAGATGAGTTCAGATTGGTCTGCCATATAGCACGCTTCTGTCTATTTGAGCTGGTCAGTAAGTTGAGGTAATCTTGTCTAACGCTGCTTTAAAAAAAAAAGTGTATTGCGTAGTAGAACTGCATAAGTGTTGCTCTCCACTTTCTGGAGGAATGAGTTTTGAAATCAGTGGAATTAGAGTATGACAGCTAAGGAGATGGAGAAAACACCTGTGTCCGGATTTCATCTTTAAACTAAGGGCAACCATGGCATCCGTGACAGGGAGAAGCGTCCATCCATAATGTATACTAGTAAGATAGTCTAGCTAGCTATATTTTCAGATATTACACGTTTCTAATTTTGACAAAGTCGTTTTCATTTGCACTTTTAGCTGGCTAGCTAACGTTACATGTATGATCTTATTATTCATACCTCAGAGCCATTTGCTTTGCTAGTTATAGCCTGTTACCGAGCTAACATTGAACCTGGTTGGTTAGCTACCTGCAGATTCATGCAGTGTAGAAACGTCATGAGTTGGGACTATAGTTAATTGATTACCTAGCTAGCTAGCTACAGGTCTTAACAAAATACTCCACTATGCAAGTAACTATTTCAATAGAATGTCACTACGACCACTGTTGATAGACATAGCTGGTAAATTCACTCTGGCTATCTACTCAGAGCACTCTCGTCTGAGTGTGCCAGAGTGCAGAATAACTGACGAATTTACAAACGCTCAACACCCGTTGAATATTTTACATTTTGTTATTTCACCTTTATTTAACCAGGTAGGCCAGTTGAGAACAAGTTCTCATTTACAACTGCGACCTGGCCAAGATAAAGCAAAAGTTAGCTTAAAGTTAGTGAGGGAGATATGAGTCTCCAGCTTCAGGGATTTTTGCAGTTCGTTCTAGTCATTGGCAGCAGAGAACTGGAAGGAAAGGCGGCCAAAGGAGGAATTGGCTTTGGGGGTGAACAGTGCAATATACCTGCTGGAGCTCATGCTACGGGTGGGTGCTGGTATGGTGACCAGTGAGCTGAGATAAGGCAGGGCTTTACCTAGCAAATACTTACAGATGATTTGGAGCCAGTGGGTTTGGCGACGAATATGGATCAAGGGCCAGCCATCGAGAGCATACAGGTCGCAGTGGTGGGTAGTATATGGGGCTTTGGTGACAAAACTGATGGCACTGTGATAGACTGCATCCAATTTGTTGAGTAGGGTTTTGGAGGCTATTTTGTAAATGACATCACCGAAGTCGAGGATCGGTAGGATAGTCGGTTTTACAAGGGCATGTTTGGCAGCATGAGTGAAGGATGCTTTGTTGAGAAATAGGAAGCCGATTCTAGGTTTAAATCTGGATTGGAGATCCTTAATGTGAGTTTGGAAGGAGAGTTTACAGTCTATCCAGACACCTAGGTATTTGTAGTTGTCCACATATTCTAAGTCAGAACCATCCAGAGTAGTGATGCTTGACGGGCGGGCAGGTGTGGGCAGTGATTGGCTGAAGAGCATGCATTTATATATATATAACCATGTTATTTTCTACTCTCTATATATAGCCATGTTATTTTCTACTCTCTATATATAGCCATGTTATTTTCTACTCTCTATATATAGCCATGTTATTTTCTACTGATTGTTTTTCGTTATTCACTGTGTATTTATTCCTTGTGCCACTATTTAAATGTTCTATCTGTAAGCATTTAACTGTTAGTCTACACCTGTTGTTTACAAAGCACGTGACAAATACAATTTGATTTGATATGAATCAAAAATGCAGGTGTATAATGAAACTGAGGAGGTACAACAGCCTGGGGGTTGTTTAAACACCACTGAAATTGCATTAATCCAGATTTACACTGTTAATCCAGATTTACACTGTTTGTGACTTTACTTAATGAGCCATTATAGATAGGTTTGATTTATACCCCCATCCTTTCTTCGAGCTCTCATTTTTCTATCTCTCTCTCTTTCTCTTTCCTTCTCTCCTTCTTTATCTTTGTCTCTCTCTCTCTCCCTCCCTCTTTCTATCTATCTCTATTTCTCTCTTTCCTTCTCTCCTTCTTTCTCTTTGTCTCTCTCTCTCTCCCTCCCTCTTTCTATCTCTCTCTCTTTCTCTCTTTCCTTCTCTCCTTCTTTCTCTTTGTATCTCGCTCTCCCTCCCCCCCTCTCTCTCTCTCTCTCTCCCTCCCTCTTTCTATCTATCTCTATTTCTCTTTCCTTCTCTCCTTCTTTCTCTTTGTATCTCGCTCTCCCTCCCCCTCTCTCTCTCTCTCTCTCTCTCCCTCCCTCTTTCTATCTATCTCTATTTCTCTTTCCTTCTCTCCTTCTTTCTCTTTGTCACTCTCTCTCTCCCTCCCACGTTCTATCTCCCTCTCTTTCTCTCTTTCCTTCTCTCCTTCTTTGTCTCTCTCTCGCTCTCTCTCTCTCTCTCTCTCTCTCCCTCTTTCTCTCTTTCCTTCTCTCCTTCTTTGTCTCTCTCTCTCTCTCGCTCTCTCTCTCTCTCTCTCTCTCTCTCTCTCTCTCTCTCCCTCCCTCTTTCTATCTATCTCTATTTCTCTTTCCTTCTCTCCTTCTTTCTCTTTGTCACTCTCTCTCCCTCCCACGTTCTATCTCCCTCTCTTTCTCTCTTTCCTTCTCTCCTTCTTTCTCTTTGTATCTCGCTCTCCCTCCCCCTCTCTCTCTCTCTCTCTCTCCCTCCCTCTTTCTATCTATCTCTATTTCTCTTTCCTTCTCTCCTTCTTTCTCTTTGTCACTCTCTCTCTCCCTCCCACGTTCTATCTCCATCTCTTTCTCTCTTTCCTTCTCTCCTTCTTTGTCTCTCTCTCTCTCTCGCTCTCTCTCTCTCTCTCTCTCTCCCTGTCTCCCCCTCTCTTTCTCTCTCTCTCTCTTGCAGGTGACTTACAGGCCAAATTAGAGCTGTTGACAGCAATTAGCGTATCACATGACAACGTAGCTCTCTGGGGAACTTTATAGTGCACTACTTTTGGCCAAGATTCATAGGGCTCTGGTCAAAAGTAGTGCACTATAGGCCTATATAGGGAAAAGGGTGCAATTTGGGACACAATTTATCCCCTTGAAACATTGTAGGGTACAGTTAAATCTATTCTCTACATTATATATTTTCATTATTTTCCTCTTCTGAGAGCTTTGTTGGATTAGGACTACAAATGTCATTATACATCAGATTAGACATTGGGCTCCTGAGTGGCGCAGCGGTCTAAGGCACTGCATCTCAGTGCTAGAGGTGTCACTACAGACCCTGGTTCAATTCCAGGCTGTATCACAACTAGCCGTGATTGGGAGTCCCATAGGGCGGCGCACAATTGTCCCAGCGTCGTCTGGGTTAAGGTTTGGCCGGGGTAGGCCCACATTGAAAATAAGAATTTGTTCTTAACTGACTTGCCTCGTTAAATAAAATCAAACGTTTTCACACAATAAAAGTTCAGTTTTCACTTAATATTCAAAACACAAAGCCCACAAAGGATTCAAATATTTAGGTAGCATGCAGACAGTCCCTATACACACAAGCCTGGCCTCTTTCCTCTTAACCTGTCTTATCACATAAACAGAAAACACACGAGGAAAACACGCAAGTCCTCAACTGGCAGCTTCGCTAAATAGTACCCGCAAAACACCAGTCTCAACATCAACAGTGAAGAGACGACTCCGGAATGCTGGCCTTCTAGGCAGAGTTCCTCTGTTCAGTCTCTGTGTCCTTTTGCCCATGTTAATATTTTAATTTTATTGGCCAGTCTGAGATATGGCTTTTTCTTTGCAACTCTGCCTAGAAGGACAGCATCCCGGAGTCACCTCTTCACTAATGACGTTCAGACTGGTGTTTTGCGGGTACTATTTAATGAAGGTATCAGTTGAGGACTTGTGAGGCGTCTGTTTCTCAACCTAGACACTCTAATGTATTTGTCCTCTTGCTCAGTTGTGCATCGGGGCCTCCCACTCCTCTTTCTACTCTGGTTAGAACCAGTTTGCGCTGTTCTGTGAAGGGAGTAGTACAACAGAGTTGTACGAGATCTTCAGTTTTGGGAATTTCTCGCATGGAATAGCCTTCATTTCTCATAACAAGAATAGACTGACAAGTTTCAGAAGAAAGTTCTTTGTTTCTGGCCATTTTGAGCCTGTAATCAAACCCACAAATGCTGATGCTCCAGATACTCAACTAGTCTAAAGAAGGCCTGTTTTATTGCTTCTTTAATCAGAACAGTTTTCAGCTGTGCTAACATTACTGCAAAAGGGTTTTCTAATGATCAATTCGCCTTTTAAAATGATGAACTTGGATTAGCTAATACAATGTGCCATTGGAACAAAGGAGTGATGGTTGCTGATAACGGGCCTCTGTACACCTATGTAGATATTCCATAAAAAATCTACCGTTTCCAGCTACAATAGTCATTTACAACATTGACAATGTGTACACTGTATTTCTGATCAATTTTATGTTACTTTAATGGAAATTTTTTTAAATTTTCTTTCAAAAACAAGGACATTTCTATGTGACCTCAAACTTTTCAACGGTAGTGTATGTGGGACGCTCAGCTGAAGGGAGTTGTAGTTTTTATTAAGCAAATATTCAACCTAGTTCAGCGCAGAAACGTGGTAATTAACTACAATGACTATAATCCCTTGAGCCTGTTTTTTTTGGCTCAGAGATGGATACAATTTTACGCCTGCTACGTTAAATAGACAACATGAGAGAGGAATGTATACAACGACGAGAGAGAGGGATATAGACAGTTTGTGAAAGCATGCCTTATCTACTTTAAAGATCTAGTAAAATTACTTAGTCAGACAGTTCTGCAGCACGCTTAGGCAGGCTAGCCTAGCTAAATAGGATGACTGAAGACAGTACAGAGATACAGAGATAACGTTGTTTGGCTGATACTGCCTGAGCAGGGATGAGATGATGACTATAAGGAATGAAAAAAATAAAGTCATCAAATAAAAATAAAGTAATATACACATGTCCGTCGTAAGGAGGAGACCAAGGCGCAGCGTGGTGAGCGTACATTCTTCATTTATTAAACGAATGAACACGGAAACAAAATAACAAACAACCCAAATGAACCGTGACGCTAACAGGCAACTACACATAGACAAGAACCCACAAAATACCCAAGGGAATATGGCTGCCTAAATATGGTCCCCAATCAGAGACAACGATAAACAGCTGCCTCTGATTGGGAACCAATTCAGGCCACCACAGACATACAAATACCCAGACTTACAAAAAAACCTAGATATACAAAAACCCCTAGACAATAAAAAACTAACAAACCCACCCTAGTCACACCCTGACCTAACCAAAATAATAAATAAAACAAAGATAACTAAGGTCAGGGCGTGACAACACAACTGAAATATTGTGTTATTTCATAGTCATTTCCTATTTTTCAATTGATGTCTACCCAATGTGGACCTGACAGAGACAATGTTTTGAAAATGTAATGTTCCCTATTTTTGGCTTTAGAATTCCCATTGAAAAGCTCTAAAATAATTTTTACATTTTTAAAAATGTATACCGAAATCGAAAACCGTGATTCTTTTATAAATAATCAAACTGAAACCAAACCGACCTCAAAAAGCACTAATTGCTCAGCACTACAGATAGGACACATAGAAAAGTATTTCTTTAGGCAATAATCATGCAAACACATGAATTTTTTTTTATTGTAACATCAGCGAAATTTCAACCTATAATCTTCTGTTCTCTGTCCATGTAATTAGTCCACTGCACCACCAGGATGGAGCTAGCGTGCCATGTTTACAAAGCTGTTAATTTTAGTCTATTCAAACAGACCCCATTTCAAAGGAAACAAGCACTCATTAAGATCAGGTGTGGGCGTGGCCAACACACCAGAGCACACTCAACAAGATAGAGAATGTAATCAAATCAAATCAAATCAAATTGATTTGTATAGCCCTTCTTACATCAGCTGATATCTCAGTGCTGTACAGAAACCCAGCCTAAAACCTCAAACAGCAAGCAATGCAGGTGTAGAAGCACGGTGGCTAGGAAAAACTCCCTAGAAAGCCCAAAACCTAGGAAGAAACCGAGAGAGGAACCAGGCTATGAGGGGTGGCCAGTCCTCTTCTGACTGTGCCGGGTGGAGATTACAACAGAACATGGCCAAGATGTTCAAATGTTCATAAATGACCAGCATGGTCAAATAATAATAATCACAGTAGTTGTCGAGGGTGCAACAAGTCAGCACCTCAGGAGTAAATGTCAGTTGGCTTTTCATAGCCGATCATTAAGAGTATCTCTACCGCTCTACTGGAATGTGGTTGTTTTTAAATATCATTCTTAGAACGTTCTCTAAACGTTACCAATCTTCTCTTGTTTTTTATGGAAAGTTTTCTTCACATTCTTGGAACAATTTGAGAACATGACTTCAAATAGAGCCATGATGAAACCTGTAGGAAACGTTATGCTGAAGTACTGAAATTCCTACAGAAGAACGTTGTTTCTTAACATTCTCGGAACTATTTGACAACATTCCCGATGTAAAACCAGTTGCAGAACGTTCCTAGAACATTGCCAACATTTTAAGAGGCAAGAGGCAAGGAAGGAGGCAGGGAGGGTTAGGGAGCCAGTCATCCAAGTGGCGTGCTCCACACTAGGGAGAGACTAAAGAGAGTAGCGGGTAGGTGTGGGTAGCCCTGGTTCTTTCTGGAGGAGGGATGGAAGGAAGGAAAGATGGAGAGTGGAGGAGTGGGGCCAACAGGTGAGAGGAGGAGTGGGACCAACAGGTGAGAGAGCCAGGGGGAGAAAATTGAGAGCTTACATCCTCAGCTGGTGTGTGTGTGTGTGTGTATGGATGAGCTATCAGCCCACTGACAGCGACTCTCCATCACTTGCAGTGGCAATTACAAAACAAAAGATTCCACTGCAGAGAGAGAAAAAATAGCTCTAGAGTTTGTGGCAGCGATTTATGTCAGTTTGCAGAGGTATTTTCCAAAAAGCACAGAATATGGAGATGAAAAATGGTAGAGGAAAACCCTTCTACAATCTGAGGGAGGGTTGGTGGGGGAGGAATCAATATAGTCTCCCTTGTTTTGTAGAGAATAAAAACTATACCCCAGCTTTAAAATCAGTAGCTACGTTTCCATCCAATTGGTGACAGATTTTCATGCAAATATTCTAAAATCTACATCAAGAAAATATGCGCATTTTCCCACCAGTGGTGTTTCCACCAGGGGTGTGTTTCCACCAGGGGTGTGTTTCCACCAGTGGTGTTTCCACCAGGGGTGTGTTTCCACCAGTGGTGTTTCCACCAGTGGTGTTTCCACCAGGAGTGTGTTTCCACCAGGAGTGTGTTTCCACCAGGGGTGTGTTTCCACCAGGGGTGTGTTTCCACCAGTGGTGTGTTTCCACCAGGGGTGTGTTTCCACCAGGGGTGTGTTTCCACCAGGGGTGTGTTTCCACCAGGAGTGTGTATCCACCAGTGGTGTGTTTCCACCAGGGGTGTGTTTCCACCAGGGGTGTGTTTCCACCAGGAGTGTGTATCCACCAGTGGTGTGTTTCCACCAGGGGTGTGTTTCCACCAGGGGTGTGTTTCCACCAGTGGTGTTTCCACCAGGGGTGTGTTTCCACCAGTGGTGTTTCCACCAGTGGTGTTTCCACCAGGAGTGTGTTTCCACCAGGAGTGTGTTTCCACCAGGGGTGTGTTTCCACCAGGGGTGTGTTTCCACCAGTGGTGTGTTTCCACCAGGGGTGTGTTTCCACCAGGGGTGTGTTTCCACCAGGGGTGTGTTTCCACCAGGAGTGTGTATCCACCAGTGGTGTGTTTCCACCAGGGGTGTGTTTCCACCAGGGGTGTGTTTCCACCAGGAGTGTGTATCCACCAGTGGTGTGTTTCCACCAGGGGTGTGTTTCCACCAGGGGTGTGTTTCCACCAGTGGTGTGTTTCCACCAGGGGTGTGTTTCCACCAGGGGTGTGTTTCCACCAGGAGTGTGTTTCCACCAGGAGTGTGTTTCCACCAGTGGTGTGTTTCCACCAGGGGTGTGTTTCCACCAGGAGTGTGTTTCCACCAGGAGTGTGTTTCCACCAGTGGTGTGTTTCCACCAGGGGTGTGTTTCCACCAGTGGTGTGTTTCCACCAGTGGTGTGTTTCCACCAGGGGTGTGTTTCCACCAGGGGTGTGTTTCCACCAGTGGTGTTTCCACCAGGGGTGTGTTTCCACCAGGGGTGTGTTTCCACCAGTGGTGTGTTTCCACCAGGGGTGTGTTTCCACCAGGAGTGTGTTTCCACCAGTGGTGTGTTTCCACCAGGGGTGTGTTTCCACCAGTGGTGTGTTTCCACCAGTGGTGTGTTTCCACCAGGGGTGTGTTTCCACCAGGGGTGTGTTTCCACCAGTGGTGTTTCCACCAGGGGTGTGTTTCCACCAGGGGTGTGTTTCCACCAGTGGTGTTTCCACCAGGGGTGTGTTTCCACCAGGGGTGTGTTTCCACCAGGGGTGTGTTTCCACCAGTGGTGTGTTTCCACCAGGGGTGTGTTTCCACCAGGGGTGTGTTTCCACCAGTGGTGTGTTTCCACCAGTGGTGTGTTTCCACCAGGGGTGTGTTTCCACCAGGGGTGTGTTTCCACCAGTGGTGTTTCCACCAGGGGTGTGTTTCCACCAGTGGTGTTTCCACCAGTGGTGTTTCCACCAGGAGTGTGTTTCCACCAGGAGTGTGTTTCCACCAGGGGTGTGTTTCCACCAGGGGTGTGTTTCCACCAGTGGTGTGTTTCCACCAGGGGTGTGTTTCCACCAGGGGTGTGTTTCCACCAGGGGTGTGTTTCCACCAGGAGTGTGTATCCACCAGTGGTGTGTTTCCACCAGGGGTGTGTTTCCACCAGGGGTGTGTTTCCACCAGTGGTGTTTCCACCAGGGGTGTGTTTCCACCAGGGGTGTGTTTCCACCAGGGGTGTGTTTCCACCAGTGGTGTGTTTCCACCAGGGGTGTGTTTCCACCAGTGGTGTGTTTCCACCAGGGGTGTGTTTCCACCAGGGGTGTGTTTCCACCAGTGGTGTTTCCACCAGGGGTGTGTTTCCACCAGTGGTGTTTCCACCAGGAGTGTGTTTCCACCAGGAGTGTGTTTCCACCAGGGGTGTGTTTCCACCAGGGGTGTGTTTCCACCAGGGGTGTGTTTCCACCAGGGGTGTGTTTCCACCAGGAGTGTGTATCCACCAGTGGTGTGTTTCCACCAGGGGTGTGTTTCCACCAGGGGTGTGTTTCCACCAGGAGTGTGTATCCACCAGTGGTGTGTTTCCACCAGGGGTGTGTTTCCACCAGGGGTGTGTTTCCACCAGTGGTGTGTTTCCACCAGGGGTGTGTTTCCACCAGGGGTGTGTTTCCACCAGGAGTGTGTTTCCACCAGGAGTGTGTTTCCACCAGTGGTGTGTTTCCACCAGGGGTGTGTTTCCACCAGGAGTGTGTTTCCACCAGGAGTGTGTTTCCACCAGTGGTGTGTTTCCACCAGGGGTGTGTTTCCACCAGGGGTGTGTTTCCACCAGTGGTGTGTTTCCACCAGTGGTGTGTTTCCACCAGGGGTGTGTTTCCACCAGGGGTGTGTTTCCACCAGTGGTGTTTCCACCAGGGGTGTGTTTCCACCAGGGGTGTGTTTCCACCAGGGGTGTGTTTCCACCAGTGGTGTGTTTCCACCAGGGGTGTGTTTCCACCAGGAGTGTGTTTCCACCAGTGGTGTGTTTCCACCAGGGGTGTGTTTCCACCAGTGGTGTGTTTCCACCAGTGGTGTGTTTCCACCAGGGGTGTGTTTCCACCAGTGGTGTTTCCACCAGGGGTGTGTTTCCACCAGGGGTGTGTTTCCACCAGTGGTGTTTC
The DNA here is from genome assembly GCF_057628025.1 of Oncorhynchus mykiss. NCBI lineage: Eukaryota > Metazoa > Chordata > Actinopteri > Salmoniformes > Salmonidae > Oncorhynchus > Oncorhynchus mykiss. The sequence continues at coordinate 68,858,632 of NC_143039.1, read as the reverse complement.
CACCAGGGGTGTGTTTCCACCAGGGGTGTGTTTCCACCAGGGGTGTGTTTCCACCAGTGGTGTTTCCACCAGGGGTGTGTTTCCACCAGGGGTGTGTTTCCACCAGGGGTGTGTTTCCACCAGTGGTGTTTCCACCAGGGGTGTGTTTCCACCAGGGGTGTGTTTCCACCAGTGGTGTTTCCACCAGGGGTGTGTTTCCACCAGGGGTGTGTTTCCACCAGTGGTGTTTCCACCAGGGGTGTGTTTCCACCAGTGGTGTGTTTCCACCAGGGGTGTGTTTCCACCAGGGGTGTGTTTCCACCAGGAGTGTGTATCCACCAGTGGTGTGTTTCCACCAGGGGTGTGTTTCCACCAGGGGTGTGTTTCCACCAGTGGTGTTTCCACCAGGGGTGTGTTTCCACCAGGGGTGTGTTTCCACCAGTGGTGTTTCCACCAGGGGTGTGTTTCCACCAGGGGTGTGTTTCCACCAGGGGTGTGTTTCCACCAGTGGTGTGTTTCCACCAGGGGTGTGTTTCCACCAGTGGTGTGTTTCCACCAGGGGTGTGTTTCCACCAGGGGTGTGTTTCCACCAGTGGTGTTTCCACCAGGGGTGTGTTTCCACCAGTGGTGTTTCCACCAGTGGTGTTTCCACCAGGAGTGTGTTTCCACCAGGAGTGTGTTTCCACCAGGGGTGTGTTTCCACCAGGGGTGTGTTTCCACCAGGGGTGTGTTTCCACCAGGGGTGTGTTTCCACCAGGAGTGTGTATCCACCAGTGGTGTGTTTCCACCAGGGGTGTGTTTCCACCAGGGGTGTGTTTCCACCAGGAGTGTGTATCCACCAGTGGTGTGTTTCCACCAGGGGTGTGTTTCCACCAGGGGTGTGTTTCCACCAGTGGTGTGTTTCCACCAGGGGTGTGTTTCCACCAGGGGTGTGTTTCCACCAGGAGTGTGTTTCCACCAGGAGTGTGTTTCCACCAGTGGTGTGTTTCCACCAGGGGTGTGTTTCCACCAGGAGTGTGTTTCCACCAGGAGTGTGTTTCCACCAGTGGTGTGTTTCCACCAGGGGTGTGTTTCCACCAGGGGTGTGTTTCCACCAGTGGTGTGTTTCCACCAGTGGTGTGTTTCCACCAGGGGTGTGTTTCCACCAGGGGTGTGTTTCCACCAGTGGTGTTTCCACCAGGGGTGTGTTTCCACCAGGGGTGTGTTTCCACCAGGGGTGTGTTTCCACCAGTGGTGTGTTTCCACCAGGGGTGTGTTTCCACCAGGAGTGTGTTTCCACCAGTGGTGTGTTTCCACCAGGGGTGTGTTTCCACCAGTGGTGTGTTTCCACCAGTGGTGTGTTTCCACCAGGGGTGTGTTTCCACCAGGGGTGTGTTTCCACCAGTGGTGTTTCCACCAGGGGTGTGTTTCCACCAGGGGTGTGTTTCCACCAGTGGTGTTTCCACCAGGGGTGTGTTTCCACCAGGGGTGTGTTTCCACCAGGGGTGTGTTTCCACCAGGGGTGTGTTTCCACCAGTGGTGTTTCCACCAGGGGTGTGTTTCCACCAGGGGTGTGTTTCCACCAGGGGTGTGTTTCCACCAGTGGTGTTTCCACCAGGGGTGTGTTTCCACCAGGGGTGTGTTTCCACCAGTGGTGTTTCCACCAGGGGTGTGTTTCCACCAGGGGTGTGTTTCCACCAGTGGTGTTTCCACCAGGGGTGTGTTTCCACCAGTGGTGTTTCCACCAGGGGTGTGTTTCCACCAGGGGTGTGTTTCCACCAGGGGTGTGTTTCCACCACACAGACTTGCTGCTGATTAAAAACAATGCGTGACTAAGTACTTCTTATCTAAAGTTGAATGTGTTTCCATCAGATTTTCAACTCTACCGATAGTTTTGTGGCAGACACTGTTGTGTTAAATAGCAATGTGCCTCCTCTGGTATTGGAACGTGAGCTCTTGACAACAGTGCGGGTAGGCTAGTCTGCATGATGAGATTATTATGGATAAGATAATCTTTTTTATTTGTCAAACGGCAGTCCACCATCGATCATTACGTCACCAGAATAAGACCCTCTGTATTTATTGGAAAGGAAGCATCACCCTGCACTTTCACCACCCTGGGAAGTTCATCATAACTTATTTCATCTGGAGCCTAATAAACTGCATGCTTTCCCAAACCGTGTCATCACGTGACTCCAAGCGTACTTCCATATGGTTATTATATCAATATTTGCACATAAAGGCGCTTCCACTGTTATTTCTCACATAATAAATACAAACGCAAAAAGATCCCACCATGTCGAACGAACAAGTTATCTGTGGCATTTATCAAATTGTACTGAAACTTCCTGTTTCCATCACAGATGTCGTGATTCTTTTTTTTAAATACAGTATAACTTTATCGCATAAAAAAACTGTGGATGGAAACGTGGTTAGTGTGAATTTGAGGGTTGTGTGAATATATGGGTTGTGCCATTTATTGTAGGGGAAGAGATAAATGAAAGTGACTGGTGTTTTCAGATTTTTCAAAAAAACAATATTCAACACATTCACCCATGGCAAATAAAAGGCTCCTGACACCAGGCACAAACTGCATCCCCAAACTAGGCTGGACCTGAGTCCCAATTGGCACTCTATTCCCTATATAGTGTACTACTTTGGACCAGAGCCTACAGTATATATAGGGAATAGGGTGCCATTTGGGTCACATCCTGGGTCTGCTGGAATTCACATGGGTGACATCACACTCCCAGGTTCCCAGGATAACTGTCTGCTCTGCAGAGGCTCATTTCAAGATGGCGTAGCAGTGGGGATGTCTGTTTTGATTGTGTTGTCCCGTCCCTTGTATATATCATTTTTATTCTTATATATTTAGTATGTATTTGTAGAATTTTTTAAATCTCATTTTCCATCTACGGACTGAACATACTCTCCTGCAACCCGCCTCACTCAATGTGGTATGGATCTGCTATTTTTACACTTTGAACCGGAACCCCCTTCAGCAGCTAAGCATCTACAATCCAAAATTACATCTGGAATCGGCTTCCTATTTCGCAACAAAGCCTCCTTCACTCATGCTGCCAAACATGCCCACGTACCCATTCCTCCTCTATACAGGAATCCCAGTGACCATATCTAACCATTCCTCCTCTATACAGGAGTCCCAGTGACCATATCTAACCATTCCTCCTCTATACAGGAGTCCCAGTGACCATATCTAACCATTCCTCCTCTATACAGGAGTCCCAGTGACCATATCTAACCATTCCTCCTCTATACAGGAGTCCCAGTGACCATATCTAACCATTCCTCCTCTATACAGGAGTGCCAGTGACCATATCTAAACATTCCTCCTCTCTATACAAGAGTCCCAGTGACCATATCTAACCATTCCTCCTCTATACAGGAGTCCCAGTGACCATATCTAACCATTCCTCCTCTATACAGGAGTCCCAGTGACCATATCTAACCATTCCTCCTCTCTATACAGGAGTCCCAGTGACCATATCCCTGCACTGAATGACTGTATCCCTGTGTAACCGGTGTGAAATGGCTAGCTAGTTTGCGTGGTGCACGCTAATAGCGTTTCAATTGGTGACGTCATTCGCTCTGGCAGCCTAGAAGTAGTTGTTTCCCTTTGCTAGGGCTGTGGCTTTTGTGGAGCGATAGGTAACAATGCTTTGTGGGAGGCAGAGGCAGTTGATGTGTGCAGAGAGTCCCTGGTTCAAGCTCAAGTAGGGGAAAGGTGATTGACAGAAGCAATACTGTTACACCTGCACTGAAGGACTGGGTTTGTACATATGTATGCATATGCATGTCATGGCTCCGAGGGGAAGTTTCCCCTAGGTACAGATCTAGGATCAGCTTTCCCTCCCCTATTCCTAACTTTCACCATCAGGTGGAAAAACTGACCCAAGATCAGCCTCTACTTGTCTTCGCAACAGAACCCCACTGTATTGAATCAATGGGTCTCTACAGAAACTGTTCTCTGGATTTTAATAGTCTTATTCTACTGTAATTATATGGTGAGAGCACTCTCTGATGAAGGCTGTGTGACTCAACACCATCATTGTTCCTGTAACTGAGAGCTCACATTGATGTAGCATACCACCCTGCATCCCACTACTGACTTGCTTCTGAAGCTAAGTAGGGTTGGTCCTGGTTGGTCCCTGGATGGGAGACCAGGTGGTGTTGGAGGGCCAGTAGGAGGCACCCTTTCCTCTGGTCTAAAAAAACATCCCAATGCCCCAGGGCAGTGATTGGCTACGCTACCCTGTGTAGGGTGCTGTCTTTCGGATGGGACGTTAAACGGGTGTCCTGACTCTCTGTGGTCACTACAGATCCCATGTCACTTATCGTAAGAGTAGGGGTGTTAACCCTGGCGTCCTGGCTAAATTCCCAATCTGGCCTTCATACCATCGTGGCCACCTACTCATCCCCAGTTTCAATTGGCTCATTCATCCCCCTCCTCTCCTCTGTAACTATTCCCCAGGTCCTTACTTGAAAATGGGAATGTGTTCTCAGTCAATTTACCTGGTAAAATAAGGGTAAAATAAAAATGTATAGAGGTAACGTCTTTATTGTGTTTTGTTCAACCTTTTTAAGTACAAGCTTTTGGATTTTTTACATTTTATAACTTCTGTAAAATAAGCTTTACGTTGTTTTATTTGTATTAGTTTTACAACATAAAACCCAACACCTTTATAGAGAATCCCACAACTCTAACCTCTCTCCAGATTCTGAGATTAGAGTGATTTATTCTAGGCCAGCTTGTTTTAGAAAATAAAAACTCCATAGACAGCCGAGTAGTACTAGACAATAAATGAAAAATGTAAATCCTATCTGTATTTAAATGTCTGCCCTCCACCACGTATCTGTCTGATGTGACCGTTGTTGACTTTATCCCATTACCGGGTTAATCCCTCTCGTACACGAATGGCCCCTTTGCCTCCGCGCCATGACACCAACGCACGCACAGACACAGACACACGCACGAACACACAAACCAAATTGATGGCGACAGAGAGGAAACTATGAGTAGACACATAGTGTAATTCCCTTGGTGGGTGTTGAGTCGGCAACTGATTTAAAAAGCAATGAACAAGCCCTGTTAAACAAGGATTGATTTAATTTAACCCCTTCTGGTCCCCTGGGATAGATTAGATAGAACAGTATCCAACAGTAGATCTCTATAGGATAAACTGGACATACTAGATAGACTAGAGATGTACTAGACAGACTAGATATATACTAGATAGACTATAGATATACTAGATAGACTAGTGCTATACTACATATAGACTAGATATATGCTAAAAGACTTAAGATATACTAGAGAGACTAGATACATATTAAATAGACTAGATACATACTAAATAGACTAGATATATACTAGATAGACTAGAGATATACTAGATATACTAAAGATATACTAAATAGACTATATATATACTAGATAAAGACTAGATATAGACTATATAAATACGATATAGACTAGAAATATACTAGATAGACTACATATATACGATACAGACTAGATATCTACGATATAGACTAGGTGTATACTAGATATATACTAGATAGACTAGATATATACTAGATAGACGAGATGTATACTAGATAGACGAGATGTATACTAGATATATACTAGATAGACTAGATATATACTAGATAGACGAGATGTATACTAGATATATACTAGATAGACTAGATATATACTAGATAGACGAGATGTATACTAGATATACTAGATATATACTAGATAGACTAGATATATACTAGATATACTAGATAGACTAGATATATACTAGATAGACTAGATAGACTAGATATATACTAGATAGACGAGATGTATACTAGATATACTAGATATATACTAGATAGACTAGATATATACTAGATATACTAGATAGACTAGATATATACTAGATAGACGAGATGTATACTAGATATATACTAGATAGACTAGATATATACTAGATAGACTAGATATATACTAGACACAGTTGAAGTCATTTACATACACCTTAGCCAAACACATTTAAACAGTTTTTCACCATTCCTGACATTTAATCCTAGTAAAACTTCCCTGTCTTAGGTCAGTTAGGATCACCACATATTTTAAGAATGTGAAATGTCTGAATAATAGTAGAGAGAATGATTTATTTCAGCTTTTAGTTCTTTCATCACATTCCCAGTGGGTCAGAAGTTTACATACACTAAATTAGTATTTGGTAGCATTGCCTTTACATGACTTAAATAGGGAAACAAATTGGGTAGCCTTCCACAAGCTTCCCACAATAAGTTGGGTGAATTTTGGGTGTAACTGAGTCAGGTTTGTAGGCCTCCTTCCTCACAAACGCTTATCAGTTCTGCCCAAACATTTTCTATGGGATTGAGGTCAGGGCTTTGTGATGGCCACTCCAATACCTTGACCTTGTTGTCCTTAAGCCATTTTGACACAACTTTGGAAGTGCAGTTGCAAACTGTAGTCTGGATTTTTTATGCAGTTTTGGAGAAGTGGCTTCTTCCTTGCTGAGCGGCCTTTCAGGTTCTGTTGATATAGGACTCGTTTTACTGTGGATATAGATACTTTTGTACCTGTTTCCTCCAGCATCTTCACAAGGTCCTTTGCTGTTGTTCTGGGATTGATTCGCACTTTTCGCACCAAAGTACGTTCATCTCTATGAGACAGAACGCGTCTCCTTCCTGAGCGGTATGACGGCTGCGTGGTCCCATGGTGTTTATACTTGCGTAATGTTGTTTGTACAGATGAACGTGGAAATTGCTCCGAAATTGCTGATTAATTTGGATTTTCCCATGATTTTCCCATGAGGTCAAGCAAAGAGGCACTGAGTTTGAAGGTAGGCCTTGGCGCACGCACGCACGCACACACACCACCCTCCACACAGCAGAACTGCAAGCCTTCGTACGATACATCCACCTCCTCTAAAATAACAGCTTGTTTTTTATCCTAAGGACATAATGTGATTTGTGGCTCGCCGGGCCACCATACATCCTGGTTGAGCCAAGGACACACACGACACGAGCACCACCCAGGATAAGCTATCAGATACAGTATGACAAGTCATTAGATCTGCATCCCAAATAGCACCCTATTCCCTATATACACTACTTTTAACTACAGGCCTGGTCAAAAGTAGTACACTATGAAGGGAATCTGAGTCTGGCTCTCCTCCCACAGCAGAGATATGGCTGTATGAGCAGAAACCAGAATAAGATTGAGTCTGGCTCTCCTCCCACAGCAGAGAAATGGCTATAGGAGCAGAAACCAGAATGATACTGGCAACACATTTACGTATACAAAGAGGCTGAGATGGTGTGTGTGTGTGTGTGCGTGCGTGCGTGTGCGTGACAGTGTGTGCGTGTATGTGTACAGCGTTAACCTATGGTCTATATTGATTCAACTCCATCTACGTTGTATCATATCTTCCCCAAGATATTAACCTGCATGTTAACATTCATTAAACAGGAGCTGCTATTTTGCAGAGCCAATGAGATGAGCAAGAGGTGCAATATGCTGTGTGTGTGTGTGTGTGTGTGTGTGTGTGTGTGTGTGTGTGTGTGTGTGTGTGTGTGTGTGTGTGTGTGTGTGTGTGTGTGTGTGTGTGTGTGTGTCTGTGGGTGTGTGTGTGTGTGTGTGTGTGTGTGTGTGTGTGTGTGTGTGTGTGTGTGTGTGTGTGTCTGTGGGTGTGTGTGTGTGTGTGTGTGTGTGTGTGTGTGTGTGTGTGTGTGTGTGTGTGTGTGTGTGTGTCTGTGGCTGTGTGTGTGTGTGTGTGTGTGTGTGTGTGTGTGTGTGTGTGTGTGTGTGTGTGTGTGTGTGTGTGAGTGTGCATGTGTATGTGTGTTTGACAGTTTTAATTAGCTTGGAGAGATATTGCCACGCTCCCAGACTTAATGACATCAGATGCAATGATTATTCAATACAATATCAAAACAAATGATAATGACGCGTTTAATTTGTCCCATCCAGAACTCTTCTCTTTTTCTTGTGCTTGTGTGTGTACTTGTTTGTGTATGTGTTTTTAGTTTTATGAAAACTATAAAACTCTATTAGGCAAAGGTAACTGCAGCAGAACCACGATGTAGCCTAGAACCCTAGAACCCTAGAATCCTAGATTCCAGTTCTCTGATTTAAAAAAGTCCCTTTATCTATATGCATTTATCATGATGCATTACCCATGATGCATTACACATGATACATTACCCATGATGCATTTGGAGAACTTATCCACATCTCCTCTCCTCCCAGCAGAGGGACAACTAAACCACATTATTATCTTTCTCATAATACCTCCCTTCCTCACTCCCTCATCTCCATCTTGTCACTGCTAGCTGTGAGTGCAATAATTGAGTCCTTTGAGGCCTAGTGGCTATGAGCCCTGTGTTATGCCTGTTTAATTGGAGGTGTTATGCAGAAACAGTGCTACTCTCTTCTGTATCTCTGCCTGTAGTTCTAAGTTAAAATGTATTTGTCACAAGCGCAAAATACAACAGGTGTAGACTTTACTGTGAAATGCTTGCTCACGAGCCTTTTCCAAAAATTCTGAGTTTAAAAAATATAATACATAGAAAATAGTAACATAAGAGGAATAGAATACACAAGAAAGGAACTATATACAGGAAGTACCAGTATCAGATCAATGTGGAGCTACATACAGGAAGTACCAGTATCAGATCAATGTAGAGATACATACAGGAAGTACCAGTATCAGATCAACATGGAGTTATATACAGGATGTACCAGTATCAGATCAATGTGGAGCTATATACAGGAAGTACCAGTATCAGATCAATGTGGAGCTACATACAGGAAGTACCAGTATCAGATCAATGTAGAGCTACATACAGGAAGTACCAGTATCAGATCAACATGGAGTTATATACAGGATGTACCAGTATCAGATCAATGTGGAGCTATATACAGGAAGTACCAGTATCAGATCAATGTGGAGCTATATACAGGAAGTACCAGTATCAGATCAATGTAGAGCTACATACAGGAAGTACCAGTATCAGATCAACATGGAGTTATATACAGGGTGTACCAGTATCAGATCAACATGGAGTTATATACAGGAAGTACCAGTATCAGATCAATGTGGAGCTATATACAGGGAGTACCAGAACCAGATACATGTGCAGGGGTATGAGAGGTAGATACTGTATGTACATGAAGCCAGAGTAAAGTGACTAGACATCAGGATAGATAATAATTAGGTATTTGAGGTAGATATGTACATGAAGGCAGGGTAAAGTAACTAGTCATTAGGATAGATAATAAGAGTAAAATAAAGAACAGAGTAGCAGCACCATATGATGAGTGAAAAGGTGTGTGCGTATGTGTATATTTGTGTGTGTGTGTGTGTGTGTGTGTGTGTGTGTGTGTGTGTGTGTGTGTGTGTGTGTGTGTGTGTGTGTGTGTGTGTGTGTGTGTGTGTGTGTGTGTGTTAATACTGGGAACTCTCAATGTAGGTTATTCTGTTTTCCAAAAACTGATTTACTGTACATTAAAACATTGCCTGTTTGTTAAAACATCTACGGTACATTAAAACATATATGGTACATTAAAACATATATGGTACATTAAAACATCTACTGTATATTAAAACATATACGGTACATTAAAACATCTATGGTACATTAAAACATCTACTGTATATTAAAACATCTACGGTACATTAAAACATCTACGGTACATTAAAACATCTATGGTACATTAAAACATCTGCGGTACATGAAAACATCTATGGTACATTAAAACATCTACTGTATGTTAAAACATCTACGGTACATTAAAACATATATGGTACATTAAAACATCTATGGTACATTAAAACATATACGGTACATTAAAACATCTACGGTACATTAAAACATCTACGGTACATTAAAACATCGACTGTATGTTAAAACATATACGGTACATTAAAACATCTATGGTACATTAAAACATCTATGGTACATTAAAACATATACAGTACATTAAAACATATACGGTACATTAAAACATCTACGGTACATTAAAACATCTACTGTATGTTAAAACATCTACGGTACATTAAAACATCTATGGTACATTAAAACATCTATGGTACATTAAAACATCTATGGTACATTAAAACATCTACGGTATGTTAAAACATCTACGGTACATTAAAACATCTACTGTATGTTAAAATATCTACGGTATGTTAAAACATCTACTGTATGTTAAAACATCTACGGTACATTAAAACATCTACGGTGTATTAAAACATCTACGGTACATTAAAACATCTACGATGTATTAAAACATCTACGGCACATTAAAACATCTACTGTATGTTAAAACATCTACGGTACATTAAAACATCTACGGTACATTAAAACATCTATGGTACATTAAAACATCTACTGTATGTTAAAACATCTACGGTACATTAAAACATCTATGGTACATTAAAACATCTACTGTATGTTAAAATATCTACGGTACATTAAAACATCTACGGTGTATTAAAACATCTACGGTACATTAAAACATCTACGGTGTATTAAAACATCTACGGTGTATTAAAACATCTACGGTACATTAAAACATCTACGGTGTATTAAAACATCTACGGCACATTAAAACATCTACTGTATGTTAAAACATCTACTGCATGTTAAAACATCTACTGTATGTTAAAACATATACGGCACATTAAAACATCTACGGTGTATTAAAACATCTAATGTATGTTAAAACATCTACGGCACATTAAAACATCTACGGTATGTTAAAACATCTACGGCACATTAAAACATCTACGGTATATTAAAACATCTACTGTATGTTAAAACATCTACGGCACATTAAAACATCTACGGTACATTAAAACATCTACGGTACATTAAAACATCTACGGTACATTAAAACATCTATGGTACATTAAAACATCTACGATACATTAAAACATCTACAGTACATTAAAACATCTACGGTACATTAAAACCTCTACGGTACGTTAAACCATCTACGGCAGGGGTGTCAAACTCAAATACCCAGTGGGCCAAAATGTAAAACCTGAACAAAGTCACGAGCCAACATTGAACAAATTAACCTTTTAATATGGACCCAAACAAGTTTTGCTTTAACATTGAATATGGAACAAGCATCGCTTATTACCATACAATATATAATTTAATAGTGGAGACATGCAAAATCGAATTTCAAATGAAAAAACACATCAATGGCATTCATTTATTAAATAAATAAAATTTAAATAAAAATTGTATGCCTCTTTTCTATTTGCAGCCTTCTGATTTAAATACCAAAATAAACTTTTTCCACTGGCTAATAATTTTACAAATAAAATGATAATAAATCAATCAACCATTCAAGCCCATGCCTTGTAGCAAGAAAAAGTGCACAAAGAAAACGTTAATTATTGCACACTGGTCTAATCTGATGTTCCCAAGCCAGATACCTGGCATCTCTTCTTGGATGCTAGTTCATCAATGTCTGGGCTCAAGCTCTGAGCTGATGAAATCCTCAGTATCGAGCGAAGATGTTCATCAGTCAGACGTCTCCTGTGAGTTGTTTTGGTCATCTTCATCGAGGAAAAAAGTTGCTCGCATAGATAAGTGCTGCCGAACATGGAGAGCATCTGAGCAGCTTGGGTGCGGAGCTGAGGCATTGTGTCAGGGATGAACCGTGGAAACTGTGTGGCGCCCACAGCATCATACTTTGACTTCAGCGTGTCGTTGCACTGGAGTTCAATCAGCTCCATTTGGATGTTGGTTGGTGCATTTTCCACATCAACTGCGAAGGGATTACTAAGCAGTTCAAACTTGCATTTCTGGGCATCGAAGTCGGCAAATCGCCGGCTAAACTCAACGGCGAGAACACTGAGTTTTTCAGCAAACTGTGCGCATGGGAACACGGCGGTAGAGATCTGCGCTTTTATGGATTGGCAGCAGGGAAAATGGCAAGGGTTTCCTTGCAGCATCTGATTCTCCCACAGGCACAGTTTAGTTTTGAAGGCCCTCACTGCAGCGTACATGTCTGTGATGATGCGCCCCCGCCCCTGAAGCTGCAGGTTCAGCGCATCGAGATGGCTCGAGATGTCACAGAGAAAGGCCAGCTCACACAGGAACTTTTGCTCCCGGAGCTCTGCTGTATCCTTCCCTTTGGTTTCCAGGAATTGACATATTTCCTCACGCAGCTCGAAACATCTGTTCAGTACTTTTCCTCTGCTTAGCCATCTCACCTCTGTGTGATACTGCGTATTCCGAACCACACTTCCGAACCACACTCCTCCAGAAAAGATTTAAACTGGCGGTGATTTAGACCTTTGGCTCTTATAAAGTTAACTACCTGTGTTACTGTGGTCATAACATGTTCCATCTTTAGGGCTTTGGCACACAGTGCTTCCTGATGTATGATGCAGTGGTAAACAGTTAGCTCACCTGCACAGTTCTCTTCCCGCATCTTCTCCCGAACCATGCCCACCAGTCCACTCTTTTTACCGCACATCGCTGGCGCACCATCTGTCGTTAATCCAACGAGTTTATCCCACGGCAGCTTTATTTCAGTTACACATTTGGAAACCTCCTCAAAGATTTCCTTTCCTGTGGTTGTGCCATGCATTGATTTGAATCCTAATAGCTCCTCCGTAACACACAGATTTGAGTCCACTCCACGGATGAAGACTGACAGCTGAGCAGTATCAGATGCGTCGCAGCTCTCATCCACAGCGAGGGAGAACGCAACAAAATCTTTTCCCTTTTCCATCAGCTGGTCATACAGATTGGTGGCAAGATCACATGTGCGATCAGCTACTGTGTTCCTGCTCAGGCTCACGTTTGAAAATGCTTGTTTTTTCTCTGGGCATACGAGGTCACAAACCTTCATCATGCACTTTTTCATGAACTCTCCCTCATTAAAGGGCCGGGCTGATTTTGCGATCTCTGCTGCCACTATATAACTAGCCTTTACAGCAGCCTCGCTTTGTGATGTGGCTTTTTTAAACATATTCTGTTGTGAAACCAAACTTCTTTTCATCTCCTCTACTTTCTGGCTCCTTTGAGTCATGTCCAGGTCCTTGTATTTGTCATGGTGTTTCGTTTCATAGTGTCGTCTAATGTTGTACTCCTTACTTACAGCCACGTTGACTCCACAAACAAGACAAACAGGTTTGTATTTTACATATGTAAACAGATATTCTGCCTCCCACTTGTCCAGAAAGCTCCTGTTTTCTGCCTTTCTTTTCGCCATTTTTGGGAAGGGTTAGCTCGCTGACAGTTGTAGCGTCTATGTTGCTATGACTACTGTCACAGAGGAGAGAGCGTTTCTGGGTCCTGTCCTGATTGGCGCGCAAAAACAGCAGAGCATTATGGGATTCGTAGTGTTAGTGGTGAATGCGCTGTATAATACCGGCGGGCCAGCTCTAGTAGTAATTTGGTATTGTCTCGCGGGCCAAATATAATTACCCTGCGGGCCAAATTTGGCCCACGGGCCAGAGTTTGACACCCATGATCTACGGTATGTTAAAACATCTACGGTACATTAAAACATCTACGGTATGTTAAAACATATACGGTATGTTAAAACATCTACGGTACATTAAAACATCTACGGTACATTAAAACATCTACGGTATGTTAAAACATCTACGGTACATTAAAACATCTACGGCACATTAAAACATCTACGGCACATTAAAACATCTACGGTATGTTAAAACATCTACGGTACATTAAAACATCTACGGTACATTAAAACATCTACGGTATGTTAAAACATCTACGGTACATTAAAACATCTACGGCACATTAAAACATCTACGGCACATTAAAACATCTACGGTATGTTAAAACATCTACGGTACATTAAAACATATATGGAACATTAAAACATCTACAGTACATTAAAACATCTATGGTACATTAAAACATCTACGGTACATTAAAACATCTACGGTACATTAAAACATCTACGGTACATTAAAACATCTACGGTACATTAAAACATCTACGGTACATTAAAACATCTACGGTATGTTACAACTTGACAGTAGTCTGTTTGTGGGTACTGCGGGTACTGCATATGATAATGTAGTTACATATGGTGTATTCCATGCAGCTTGCTCCTTCTATCCTCTTCATCCTCTCTATCACGTCTTCCTCTACCACTCTTTCTACCTCTGTCTTCCCCACTCGCTCCCCTTTTCTGCTCTGTTCAGCTCTGCCTTAGTGGTTCATCTTCTCCTCTGTCTGTCTCCCTCTATCTATTTTGTTCTTCAGTTCTGCCCTGCTGTCTGTTGCTGTGTCTTCCCCCTGTCTCTCTTTAACTATCTGGCCTGGTGTCTCTCCGTCTCCTTCTCCTTTACCTCTCTCTTTAGCTATCTGGCCTGGTGTCTCTCCCTCTCCCCATCTCTCTACCTTTTACCTCTCTCTTTAGCTATCTGGCCTGGTGTCTCTCCCTCTCTCCATCTCCTTCTCCTTTACCTCTCTCTTTAGCTATCTGGGCTGGTGTCTCTCCCTCTCCCCATCTTTTACCTCTCTCTTTAGCTATCTGGCCTGGTGTCTCTCCCTCTCCTTCTCCTTTACCTCTCTTTAGGTATCTGGCCTGGTGTCTCTCCCTCTCTCCAGCTCCTTTTCCTTTACCTCTCTCTTTAGCTATCTGGCCTGGTGTCTCTCCCTCTACCCATCTTTTACCTCTCTCTTTAGCTATCTGGCCTGGTGTCTCTCCCTCTCTCCATATCCTTCTCCTTTACCTCTCTCTTTAGCTATCTGAGCTGGTGTCTCTCCCTCTCCCCATCTTTTACCTCTCTCTTTAGCTATCTGGCCTGGTGTCTCTCCCTCTCCCCATCTCTCTATCTTTTACCGCTCTCTTTAGCTATCTGGCCTGGTGTCTCTCCCTCTCTCCATCTCTCTATCTTATACCTCTCTCTTTAGCTATCTGGCCTGGTGTCTCTCCCTCTCTCCATCTCCCTCTCCTTTACCTCTCTCTTTAGGTATCTGGCCTGGTGTCTCTCCCTCTCTCCATCTCTCTATCTTATACCTCTCTCTTTAGCTATCTGGCCTGGTGTCTCTCCCTCTCTCCATCTCCCTCTCCTTTACCTCTCTCTTTAGGTATCTGGCCTGGTGTCTCTCCCTCTCTCCATCTCCCTCTCCTTTACCTCTCTCTTTAGGTATCTGGCCTGGTGTCTCTCCCTCTCTCCATCTCCCTCTCCTTTACCTCTCTCTTTAGGTATCTGGCCTGGGGTCTCTCCCTCTCTCCATCTCCTTCTCCTTTACCTCTCTCTTTAGCTATCTGGGCTGGTGTCTCTCCCTCTGTCCATCTCTCTATCTTTTACCTCTCTCTTTAGCAATCTGGCCTGGTGTGTGTAGCTGTGGAGGGGGAGAAGTTACAAGAGCAGATAGCGTGAAGTGTCCCTCGTGCCCCCGAGCCAGATCACCTGATCAGCGCCAGCGCTCGTCTTCAGGTGAGGAGACGTGCATGAGGTGTCATATGACCCCTCCTTGCTATCTCTCTCTCTCTCTTCCTCTCTAAATATCTCCCTCTCTCTCTCTCCCTCTCTCTTTCTCCCTCTCCCTCCCTCTCTCTCTCCCTCTCTAAATATCTCTCTCTCTCCCTCTCTAAATATCTCCCTCTCTCTCCCTCTCCCTCCCTCCCTCTCTCCCTCTCTAAATATCTCCCTCTCTCTCTCCCTCTCCAAATATCTCCCTCTCACTATCTCTCTTTCTCTCTAAATATCTCCCTCTCTAAATATCTCTCTCTCTCTCTCTCCCTCTCTAAATATCTTCCTCTCTCTCTCTCTCTCTCCCTCTCTAAATATCTTCCTCTCTCTCTCTCCCTCTCTCCCTCTCTAAATATCTCCCTCTCTCTTTCTCTCCCTCTCTAAATATCTCCCTCTCTCTCTCTCCCTCTATAAATCTCTCTCTTTCATTCCTATTCTGTCTGTCATTTGCTCTTTCTTCCTTCCCCATATAGCCTTCTCTCCCCTATCCCATTCCCTTCCTCCTCTTTTCCCCCTCATCTCCCCTATATCTCTCTCCCTTTCCACCCCCCCCTCTCTCTTTCTATGTCTCCCCCCTCTCTGTTCTCTCAGTCCCTAAAGCTACCCTGGGGGCCCCAGCTCTCTGTCGACCTCTGTGAGGAGCCTAATGATGCAGAAATGTAGCAGTGCTCTCCAGGTGATCTCTGACATACTGTACAGACAGGTCCACTGCATGACACACACACACACACACACACACACACACACACACACACACACACACACACACACACACACACACACACACACACACACACACACACACACACACACACACACACACACACACACACACACACACACACACGTGGTACAGTCTCCCAGTCAGAGAGATGATGGGGACGTGGATATGACGAAGCCTGTGGGAGATGACACGCTGAACACAGTCCTGTTGTGTTTGCATGAAAGCTTGGAGAACACCTCACTGTGGCCACAGGGACATTTGCAAACACACACACACACACACACCACACACACACACACACACACACACACACACATACACACACAACTCTCCTCCACCCCCCTCCCATCACACAAACACACCCAGCCAGTGAGAGGAGAGAGCAGCATGAACCAGAGAGCCCCCGGAGGGACCCTACACCTTCCTTTCAGTTCACTGTGACAAACAAAACACCTTATGGCTGCTTTCTGTTGCCCAGGGACGTTTCGGTAAAACGGTATAGCGTGTGTGTGGTTGTGTGCCTGTGATTGTGAGTTTTTCTGTGTGTGTGTACGTGTGTGTACTCAAGATGGCAGCACACAGACAAGGCTGAGATTTACTGACTGGGGCAGCAGAGAGGAATGATCAGAGATCTACAGCATCAGTGCTGGCAAGGAAACCCCATAAGAGCTCCACAGTAAATTATTCAACCAGTCAAAGCTTGCCACAGCCGGGCCTCCCCCCAAGGACATCCACCAAATCACAGCACTGAGTCATTCTACCTGAGTCACGACAAGAAGAGGGTCTCCGATTGATGGATCAGTAGTTGAACATCTAGACCTGGTGTCAATGCTGAACAAGTCGAACTTACTCAAGTTGATGATTTACAACGGTCAGCATAGCTAGATAGCAAACTGTGACAAGCATACCGTAGCTGTGAGAACTTTAAAAAAGAAGCTTCATTTCCCCCAAACCAGTGAACCAGGTCTTTATTACTCCACCAGAGAAAAGCACTGGCTTGCGTCAGAGAATGGAACTGTTCCCCCAAAATGTTTCAAGCATAACTTGACATTTCAACAAATTGGATCCCCTTCAACGTGGTACAGTAGCTGTTGTCTGAAGGAAGATGGGTACTGGACCCTACCTGTACACTGTTTAGGACCTAGAGAGCGCAGGATGAAAGACAACACACACACACACTCCCTTCGGTTCACTTTAGAGGGGCAACAGACGCCAAGAAAGTGTCTCTTTAGGATGGGATCAGAGAAGAAGCCAAATGCTTTAGGACAACTACCGTCCCGTCACACTAACCTTTTAGATGTGCTGCAGGCATAGCCCAGTATACTTTGGAGGGAATGTTTGATATGTGAAAATGGTATGTACACAGTATTGATTGATAATGATGTCATGGATAATGATGATGCATTGCATATCTCTCACAGACTTAAACTGTGGGCCCTGGTCAAAAGTAGTGCACTACATAGGGAATAGGGTGCCATTTGGGATTTACCCTTACTTCTTTCTGATGCTGAGATGCAAAAAATAAATCTTGCATGCTATAGGAGTTAATAACCAACATGGGTGCCATTCATTCATTTATTTCAATGGAACCAAATACTAATGTCTATTTCAATGTGAGATATAAAAATCCCTCTGTAGTTTAGACACCTCCTCTTCTAATACATTACACAAATCACACATTCGTTGTGCCCGTAAGAAACTAAACTCATGTTCTAATCTCATTTACTTCATGTTCTAATCTCATTTACTTCATGTCCTAATCTCATTTACTTCATGTTCTAATCTCATTTACTTCATGTCCTAATCTCATTTACTTCATGTTCTAATCTCATTTACTTCATGTTCTAATCTCATTTACTTCATGTCCTAATCTCATTTACTTCATGTTCTAATCTCATTTACTTCATGTCCTAATCTCATTTACTTCATGTTCTAATCTCATTTACTTCATGTCCTAATCTCATTTACTTCATGTTCTAATCTCATTTACTTCATGTCCTAATCTCATTTACTTCATGTTCTAATCTCATTTACTTCATGTCCTAATCTCATTTACTTCATGTTCTAATCTCATTTACTTGATGTTCTAATCTCATTTACTTCATGTCCTAATCTCATTTACTTCATGTTCTAATCTTATTTACTTGATGTTCTAATCTCATTTACTTGATGTTCTAATCTCATTTACTTCATGTCCTAATCTCATTTACTTCATGTCCTAATCTCATTTACCTCATGTTCCACGTGGTGGCAGGTAGCCTAGTGGTTAGAGCGTTGAACTAGTAACCAGGTGGTTGCAATATCAAATCCCCGAGCTAACAAGGTAAAAATCTGTCATTCAGCATTAACAAGGCAGTGAACCCACTCTTCCTAAAAAAATTTTTAAAAAAAGAATTCGTTCTTAACTGACTTGTCAAGTTAAATAAAGGTAAAATGTACCTCATGTTCTAGTCTCATTTCCCTCATGTTCAAATCTCATTTACCTCATGTTCAAATCTCATTTACCTAATTGCCTTCATTTTCTGTGTCCAAAATGGCACCATATTCCCGGCATAGTGAACTACTTTTGAACAGAACCCTAGGCCCTGGTCAAAAGTAGTGCACTATATGAGGACTAGGGTGCAATTTTGGACGCAATAATTATAATACTGCTGGCAGAATTAGGGAGCTGAGGAGGATAACTGCTGGGTCTTCCGTTAGGGAGACAACACCACAGCCTCGTTTAAAAGATCAGGAACCGGCTGAGGGGTGGAGGGTTGGGGGGGGTCACAGAGGCTCTCAGAAGCTCACAGGCCATGGTGACTGGTGCAATTGTGCCCCCCCCCCTCTCTATCGCTCTCTGCTCCTTCTCAATTCAATTTCAAGGGCTTTATTGGCATGGGAAACGTATGATAACATTGCCAAAGCAAGTGAAGTAGATAATAAACAATAGTGAAATAAACAATTAAAATTAACAGTGAACATTACACTCACAAAAGTTCCAAAATAATAAAGACATTTAAAATGTAATATTATGTGAAAATAGTTAAAGTACAAAAGGAAAAATAAATAAGCATAACTATGGGTTGTATTTACAATGGTGTATGTTTTTCAATGGTTGACCTTTTCTTGTGGGAACAGGTCACAAATCTTGCTGCTGTGATGTCACACTGTGGTATTTCACCTAGTAGATATATCGAAATATTTGTGGATCTGTGTAATCTGAGGAAAATGTGTGTCTCTAATATGGTCCTACATTTGGCAGGAGGTTAGGAATTGCAGCTCAGTTTCCACCTCAGTTTGTGGGCATTGTGCACATAGCCTGTCTTCTCTTGCCTACGGCGGCCTCTCTCAATAGCAAGGCTATGCTCACTGAGTCTGTACATAGTCAAAGCTTTCCTTAAGTTTGCGTCAGTCACAGTGGTCAGGTATTCTGTCACTGTGTTCTCTCTGTTTAGGGCCAAATATCATTCTAGTTTGCTCTGTTTTTTTGTTAATTCTTTCCATTGTGTCAAGTAATGATCTTTTTGTTTTCTCATGATTTGGTTGGGTCTCTTTCTCTCTCTCTCTCTATCCTTCACTGGTGGACTATCTCTAGACTGGGCATGTCTGTCTCTGTCCTGGCAGAAGGGAGAGGGGAAGGGGAGGGGGAAGGGTAGAAAGAGGGGGAGGGAAAGAGGATGGGGGAGAGAGAGGGGGAGTGAGGGAGAGGAGGGCTGGCTGGCTGTGCTGCCTGTGCTGGCAGGTTGGCTGGGTGTCTTAATAACTGTCAGTCAGATGGTCAGAGTGGGTTTATTACTGGGGCCCAGCTGCTGGGGCTGGAGACACAGGCAGGCCATCACCAGATGGTTACGGGTGGGCAGGTGCTGCGGCGCCAGGCCTGGTCAGATGCCCACCAGAGTGGGGCATCAGAAGGTTGGCACTGACAGGGGGAGCTTAGTGGTGGGGGCAAGGGGAGCTAAAGCATGTGACCTACACTTAACAATATCTGCGTCCCAAATGGCACCATATTCCCTACATAGGGCTCTGGTCAAAAGTAGTGCACTATAAAGTAGTGC
The DNA here is from genome assembly GCF_057628025.1 of Oncorhynchus mykiss. Lineage (NCBI taxonomy): Eukaryota > Metazoa > Chordata > Actinopteri > Salmoniformes > Salmonidae > Oncorhynchus > Oncorhynchus mykiss. The sequence goes on along the minus strand of NC_143039.1, from coordinate 68,838,401 downwards.
CAATTGGGACACATCTCTAGACATTGTAGTCCATGGTGGAAAAACTGCTTATATGGATGTGTATAGGCTTACTATGACTGGATCAGTACAATCAGAATGGTTCCTTTATTCTCTACACATCCATAGCAGCAGGTACTCCAGTGTTGCCTTAAATATAGAGAGACAAAATGGTGCGTATCATCATCCTTCTGCCGAGATGATTGAATGAGATGAATTAAAACAGGACCATTTTAATTATATTCAGACGTATCACACTAATGATTTCCCTGAAGGGTTCCCTTTCTGCCCCCCCTTTCTTTTTTCTGTCTCTCTCTCTCTCTCTCTCTCTCTGTCTCTCTCTCTATCTCTCTCTCTCTCTCTCTCTCTCTCTCTCTCTGTCTCTATCTCTCTCTCTCTCTCTGTCTCTCTCTCTCTCCCTCTCTCTCTCTATCTCTCTCTCTGTCTCTCTCTCTCTCCCTCTCTCTCTCTGTTTCTCTCTCTGTCTCTCTCTCTCCCCTCCCCTTCCCACTATCCATTTCTCCCTCCATCCCTTTATCAATTCCCCCTCTCTCTCACTCTCTGTCTCTCTGTCTCTCTCTCTCTCTCTCTCTCTCTCTGTCTCTCTCTCTGTCTCTCTCTCCCTCTCTCCCTATCTCTCCCTCTCCCTCTCTCCCTCTCTCTCTCTCTCTCCCTCTCTGTCTCTCTCTCTCTCTCTCTGTTTCCCTACTTTCCTCCTTTCCTACCTCCCTCCCTCCCCCCTCCTTCCCACATATCCATGTGTTTCTGGGAGTAATAGAGATCAGCAGACAGCAGGGAGCAGCCAGAGTCGTCTGATTCAGGAGGAGTGTTCAATCACCAGCACCATCGATCCACCACATCCAATCAGCTTCTCTCTACTCTCAGCCTGCCGCCCAAATGGTACCCTATTGTAGTGGTGGATTGGAGAGGGGAAGCTGATCCTAGACCTGTATCTACTGTAAGATAAACTTCCCCCCAGAGCTGAATGGTAACACACAGAGTGAGTGAGAGGGGCTATTGTCTTCCAAGGACACAGCCTGTGACCTGACTCTACCATGTAGCAGATATACCCTGTGACCTGACTCTACCATGCAGCAGATATACCCTGTGACCTGACTCCACCATGCAGCAGATATACCCTGTGACCTGACTCTACCATGCAGCAGATATACCCTGTGACCTGACTCTACCATGCAGCAGATATACCCTGTGACCTGACTCTACCATGCAGCAGATATACCCTGTGACCTGACTCTACCATGCAGCAGATATACCCTGTGACCTGACTCTACCATGTAGCAGATATACCCTGTGACCTGACTCTACCATGCAGCAGATATACCCTGTGACCTGACTCTACCATGCAGCAGATATACCCTGTGACCTGACTCCACCATGCAGCAGATATACCCTGTGACCTGACTCTACCATGCAGCAGATATACCCTGTGACCTGACTCTACCATGCAGCAGATATACCCTGTGACCTGACTCCACCATGTAGCAGATATACCCTGTGACCTGACTCTACCATGCAGCAGATATACCCTGTGACCTGACTCCACCATGCAGCAGATATACCCTGTGACCTGACTCTACCATGCAGCAGATATACCCTGTGACCTGACTCCACCATGCAGCAGATATACCCTGTGACCTGACTCTACCATGCAGCAGATATACCCTGTGACCTGACTCTACCATGCAGCAGATATACCCTGTGACCTGACTCTACCATACAGCAGATATACCCTGTGACTTGACTCCAACATGCAGCAGATATACCCTGTGACCTGACTCTACCATGTAGCAGATATACCCTGTGACCTGACTCTACCATGCAGCAGATATACCCTGTGACCTGACTCTACCATGCAGCAGATATACCCTGTGACCTGACTCTACCATACAGCAGATATACCCTGTGACCTGACTCTACCATGTAGCAGATATACCCTGTGACCTGACTCTACCATACAGCAGATATACCCTGTGACCTGACTCCACCATGCAGCAGATATACCCTGTGACCTGACTCCACCATGCAGCAGATATACCCTGCATGCTGTGCCAGCTATTCTGCATCCTCTCTTAGTAAACATCCTGCACCAAGCACGCACGCACACGCACGCACGCACGCACCCACCCACCCACCCACCCACCCACCCACCCACACACACACACACACACACACACACACACACACACACACACACACACACACACACACACACACACACACACACACACACACACACACACACACACACATCCCACAGGAGCATACAGAACAGGGTGAATGTACACTTCCACCTCTACAGTAGATGAGCTAGCAAGATATGACGCACATGATCCGTCAGCTGTAAGGTTCTCTCTTCGAACTGTATGCTCTCTCATCTGTTCCACTCTCTCTCTATCTCGCTCACTGAAATACAGCGGACTCAGATAGAGGTGCCGGTTTAGATCCCGGCACCTCTGTTAGAAGACGTGGTAGTGACCAGAAAGACTATTTTCCTTGTCCCTAGCCCCCCATTTTTATGCTGATGCTACTCTCTGTTTATAATCCATGCATAGTCACTTTACCTCTACCTACATGTACACACTAAACGTTTTAGAACTCCTACTACTCATTCAAGTGTTTTTCTTTATTTTTACTATTTTCTATATTGTAGAATAATAGTGAAGACATCAAAACTATGAAATAACACATATGGAATCATGTAGTAACCAAAAAAAAAAGTGTTAAACACTTTGCCTTGATGACAGCTTTGCACACTCTTGGCATTCTCTAAACCAGCTTCACCTGGAATGCTATTCCAAAGGTCTTGAAGGAGTTCCCACATTAGCTAAGCACTTGTTGGCTGCTTTGTCTTCACTCTGCGGTCCGACTCATCCCAAAGCATCTCAATTTGGTTAAGGTCAGGTGGAGGCCAGGTCATCTGATGCAGTACTCCATCACTCCTTCTTGGTCATATAGTCCTTACACAGCTTGGAGGTGTGTTGGGTCATTGTCCTGTTGAAAAACAAACGATAGTCCCACTAAGCACAAACCAGATGGGATGGCGTATCGCTGCAGAATGCTGTGGTAGCCATGCTGTTTAAGTGTGCCTTGAATTCTAAATAAATCACAGACAGTGTTACCAGCAAAGCACCCCCACACCATAACACCTCCTCCTCCTTGCTTTATGGTGGGAAATACACATGCGGAGATCATCTGTTCACCTGCACCACATCTCACAAAGACACAGTGGTTGGAACCAAAAATATCCAATTTGGATATCCAATTATCCAATTTGGACCGGTTTAATGTCCATTACTCGTGTTTCTTGACCAAGCAAGTCTCTTCTTATTATTGGTGTCCTTCGGTAGTGGTGTCTTTACAGCAATTCAATCATGAAGGCCTGATTCACACAGTCTGCTCTGAATAGTTGATGTTGAGATGTGTCTGTTACTTGAACTCTATGAAGCATTTCTTTTGGGCTCCAATTTCTGAAGTGGTAACTCTAATGAACGTATCCTCCTGCAGCAGAGGTAACTCTGGGTCTTCCATTCCTGTGGCGAGAGCCAGTTTCATCACAGCAGAGGTAACTCTGGGTCTTCCATTCCTGTGGCAGTCCTCATGAGAGCCAGTTTCATCACAGCAGAGGTAACTCTGGGTCTTCCATTCCTGTGGCAGTCCTCATGAGAGCCAGTTTCATCACAGCAGAGGTAACTCTGGGTCTTCCATTCCTGTGGCAGTCCTCATGAGAGCCAGTTTCATCACAGCAGAGGTAACTCTGGGTCTTCCATTCCTGTGGCAGTCCTCATGAGAGCCAGTTTCATCACAGCAGAGGTAACTCTGGGTCTTCCATTCCTGTGGCAGTCCTCATGAGAGCCAGTTTCATCACAGCAGAGGTAACTCTGGGTCTTCCATTCCTGTGGCAGTCCTCATGAGAGCCAGTTTCATCACAGCAGAGGTAACTCTGGGTCTTCCATTCCTGTGGCAGTCCTCATGAGAGACAGTTTCATCACAGCAGAGGTAACTCTGGGTCTTCCATTCCTGTGGCGGTCCTCATGAGAGACAGTTTCATCATAGCGCTTTCTTTGCGACTGCAGTTGAAGAAATGTAAAAGTTGAAGAAATTTTCCATATTGACTGACCTTCATGTCTTAAAGTAATGATGAACTGTCGTTTCTCTTTGCTTATTTGAGCTGTTCTTGCCATAATATGGACTTGGTATTTTACCAAATAGGCTATCTTCTGTATACCCCCCTACCTTGTCACAACACAACTGATTGGCTCAAACGAAGGAAAGAAATTCCAAATGAACTTTTAAGAAGGCATGCCTGTTAATTGAAGCTGGTTGAGAGAATACCCAGAGAGTGTTAAGCTGTCATCAAGGCAAACGGTGGCTATTTGAAGAATCTCAAATATAAAATATATTTTGATTTGTTTAACACTTTTTTGGTTACTACATGATTCCATCTGTGTTATTTCATAGTTTTGACGTCTTCACTGTTATTCTACAATGTAGAAAATAGTACAAATAAAGAAAAACCTTGCTACTGTTATTTTAATGATGCTCCTTAATTATTTGTTATTTTTCAGTTTTTTCAATTTATTTGATTTATTTTAATAAATATTTTCTCAACACTTTTTTTTCTTAAAACTGCTTTGTTGGTTAAGGGCTTGTAAGTAAGTATTTCACTGTCAGGTCTACACATGTTGTATTCGGCGCATATGACAAATCAAATTGGATTTGATTTGATTTAGGAGCCAGATGTACAGAACACAAACTTATTAGCAAACACAGGCACACACTGGTGATGGAGGAAAAAATCGATATAGTTATTTATTGAATATATTATATCAATATTGGACTCCAACGATCGATTAAAAATGTGCTACTCTAGGTACCGTTAGCTGGCGCTAGTCGGCTGTACCAGCGCCAAAACTCTGGTATTTTTCATCCTGTAGCTTCTTCTCCATCTTCTTTTTAAATAGTGAACTAACATGTTTTCAACACTTGTATTACCCTGTCTCGTTTTCTCATGGGTCTCTCTCGTCTCTCTGCAGCAGACATATAGTGAGCAGTATGTTTGGAACGTCAAATCATAATTGAATCGCAGTATCGAATTGCAATACATCGTGATAATTGTGATAATCGCACCGAAGTATCGTGATATGTCGTATTGTGAGGTCCCTGGCAATTCCCAGCCCTACACACGCATAGCAAACAGGAAGTGGAGTGATGGAATAGGTGAAAGTAATGGTGGTTTATGTTAATTAACAGGAAGTGGAGTGATGGAATAGGTGAACGTGACGGTGGTTTATGGACTGCCACACAGAAGAAATATCAGCGTGTGCAGAGAAGCACGAGATTGAACTTCATTCAACTCTCTAGAGTTTTCCCCTTTAGTTAACACTATCAACATTTCGCTCTATTGTGGAAATTGTGCTCGAATCAACTAAATATTAGCTACTTCCAATGTTACATACCGAAACAAAACAAACCATTTCTTTCTGGTAGGTAGAGCGCATCGGAGTAAGATTATTTTGCATTGACAAGCACGATTTAGGCCCATACTCTACACTGACCGGTGCGCTATACCCAATCAGAGCTGCAGTAGGCCTATATGCAAATAGCCATTGCCATATATGGATACTGTGCCATTCATGTTGAACTGGACTGTGTTTAAAGCATGAGCGGTCACGAGTATTGTAGATGTGCTTGTTTTGAGATCAAAGCGAGAGCTGCATGCAGCCACCTGTGCACATTTGTTCATATTCTTTATTACTGAGTGAGATACTATCCCAGTTATAGCTACTTTCTAGTCAACGATGAGGTAGAGGTGGCTTCCAACAAGAGCTCAAAATGTGTGCATTTCTAGACATCTTTTAAAAGGGAGTCAGGTAAAGAGCTTTTTTTTTTTGTCTTAAAGGGGCAGTGTTGTATTTCTAGACAGGCTTGAATAAGCTAAGTAGCCAAAAGGCAGAGCGTAGCATAATTTGTCTGATTCTCTGGTCTGGGAATAATAATTCATGTTATGTTGTAAAGTGGTTTCTTGCATCAAACAACACAACATTTTCAGTCTCCTTGTCTGAAGGACAAGTGGATAAACAGGTTAATGTCAAGCCCTGCATGTTTTTTCTAAAGTCTCATGGAATCTAGGACGACATTGAACACCACACATTGGCTGCTACTGTAGGCTGAATGATAGAACAGCTATTTCCATGTTAAAATGTTATGGGATGCATTTTCTCCATTGTTTTTGATGCTAGGCCACTCTGGTAGGTCTACATTATGATCAAATAGCCACAGTTGTCTACTTGGCCACTGTGAAAACTGTAAATTAAAGCGAGACAGCCTCAGTGCTCACAGTAAATGTGCGCGGAAGTTGCACAAAATGTTCACAACATTCAAGTTTGTGCTCAGCAGACCTGAAATTTGTTCAGTGCTGAAATAAATTAGAGGGAACATTGGCCAGCATCCCTGTGGAACGCTTTCGACACCTTGTAGAGTCCATTCTCTGACCAATTGAGGCTGATCTGAGGGTAAAAGGAGGAGGAGGAGGGGGGTGTTCTTAATGTTTGGTACTTAATGTATTTATGTCTTATTCAATCTACTCTCTCACTCTACCATCTCTCTCTGATCTCGCTCTCCAACTCTCTCCAACTGTTTTACTCTTTCTCTCTCTACTCTTTCCTCTACTCTGTATCTGTCTCTGTCTCTCCTACAGAGAGCCATCCGGTCATGAGCTTTAGCATAATGACTAATGAATGATCAGAAAGGAAGTAGAGAGCAGAGAGCAAGTTTCCCCCTGCACTACACATTACATCACACAAAACAACAACATACACGCAGTCACGCACAAACAAAGGCCCTGAAATACAGTGACTCAGAGTTGGAGAGACAGATAGTTGGAGAGGCACACACACATATATGCAAGCAAGCACGCGCACACACAGACATACAGATACCCACTCTCTATTTCTCCAGTACACAAACACACCTTCATAGATACAACCACTCTCTTTCAGCAGTCACATGCTCAGGAATGGAGATGGGTGATTGGCTGAGCCTTAGTATGGCGGGCGGGAAAGTGCAGCGTGCCATAGAGGTTAATTACTGCTCTGTCATCTGGTGAGACTTCCTCCCTCTCTACTCTCTCCAGGACTAGAGGATAAACATATTTCTATCATACTGTCGTTTCTCTCCTCCCTTCCTCCCCTCATACCCCCCCTTCCTTCTCCATCTCCCTCTTTCTCTCCTCTTTATGTGTCTCACGTAGTTATTTTTGGTGCTTTCTGTTGGCACCTTTCCTAACCCTGTGCTCTCAAACCCAAAATGGAGCTTCACTTCTTGTCACATTCCATCACCTCACACAGAGCTTGAATGCTAGGTGACAGCTGGTAATGAAGCAATAAGGCCCGAGGGGGTGTGGTACTGGACATAGCCAATATACCACGGCTAAGGGCTGTTTTTAGGCATGAACAACTAGTGCCTGGATATAGCCCTTAGCCTTGGTATATTGGCCCTATACCACAAACCCCCAAGGTGCCTTATTGCTATTAAAAACTGATTACCAACGTAATTGGAACAGTAAACAGGTGGTTTTACGTCATACCCCTGGTATATTGTCTCATATACCTTGTCATTCAGCATCCAGGGCCCAAACGACCCAGTTTATAATAAGACATATACCACAGAGCAAAGATCACTTGATTTAACAGCCAAATAAACAAGAGGTTGACACGTTATCGCTGATGACTAATTAAGGCTCACTTTACAGACTAAATTACTGATGTACCCATTGATTCTTGAAGAATATAATGTAGAAATGCCTCATTAGGAAACCAAATGGCGGGTCTGCTATTTTGTTGTCTTACAAATTACGGAGTGGGCCTTTAATGTATCATAAGCAGTCATTATATCTTAATGAACGATGGTTTGGCTCGTCGTTTTTACTAGCGACCACCATCATGCCAGGAATTTGATATATTCTATTTGAACACAAGGCACTTAAAGGTTGAGACCTCAGGTTTAATGAGGGCATTCGTTAAGAGTTTCTCCGAGGATAATCGCCTAGCAGAGGGGGTGTTAAGTTTCATTCAAGACACAAGGACTGCAAATGGCATCCTATTCCCTATATAGTGCCCTAATTTTGACCAGAGCCCATAAGTTTAACAGTCACATATTGTGTACATCTCTTCCTCTCTGCATGTGTTTCCTGATGCTCTCCACTAGTACTGATCCAGGACATTCATCATCTTTCCCCTACGTGTTTCTGACGACAGCGGTGGCATGACATGGACCTGGAGATGGGACTGTGTGTGTGTGTGCGTGCGTGTGTGTTTATGTGTCTGTGTGTAGCCCGTGGTGCCCAATAAATCCCCCTGGATGGACATGGAACCCATTCGTCACACAGAGAATAGAGGAACAGGACGAATAAGTATCAATAACTCAGTATCCTCCTTTTGGAATGATGATATCCTGTACCTATACAAGTAGAGTAAATCCAACTCAGTATCCTCCTTTTGGAATGATGATATCCTGTACCTATACAAGTAGAGTAAATCCAACTCAGTATCCTCCTTTTGGAATGATGATATCCTGTACCTATACAAGTAGAGTAAATCCAACTCAGTATCCTCCTTTTGGAATGATGATATCCTGTACCTATACAAGTAGAGTAAATCCAACTCAGTATCCTCCTTTTGGAATGATGATATCCTGTACCTATACAAGTAGAGTAAATCCAACTCAGTATCCTCCTTTTGGAATGATGATATCCTGTACCTATACAAGTAGAGTAAATCCAACTCAGTATCCTCCTTTTGGAATGATGATATCCTGTACCTATACAAGTAGAGTAAATCCAACTCAGTATCCTCCTTTTGGAATGATGATATCCTGTACTTATACAAGTAGAGTAAATCCAACTCAGTATCCTCCTTTTGGAATGATGATATCCTGTACCTATACAAGTAGAGTAAATCCAACTCAGTATCCTCCTTTTGGAATGATGATATCCTGTACCTATACAAGTAGAGTAAATCCAACTCAGTATCCTCCTTTTGGAATGATGATATCCTGTACCTATACAAGTAGAGTAAATCCAACTCAGTATCCTCCTTTTGGAATGATGATATCCTGTACCTATACAAGTAGAGTAAATCCAACTCAGTATCCTCCTTTTGGAATGATGATATCCTGTACCTATACAAGTAGAGTAAATCCAACTCAGTATCCTCCTTTTGGAATGATGATATCCTGTACTTATACAAGTAGAGTAAATCCAACTCAGTATCCTCCTTTTGGAATGATGATAGCCTGTACCTATACAAGTAGAGTAAATCCAACTCAGGGGGCGTGTGGTTAGAGCGTCTGCTGTAAAGTTACGGGTTCCCGTTTCAGTCATACTACAGACTGGAAGCGTCTCTGCTTAGCGGTCAGCAAGACAGATTTGGGGTAAGGCCATGTGATAGATTAGCACGGATGTACTTCTACATCAAGGTGCCTCACGCTACAGAAACAGGAGATAGACTAGCGTGCTGTCCAGGGGGTGTAGTTGGACATCAAGGTGCCTCGCACTACAGAAACAGGAGATAGACTAGCGTGCTGTCCAGGGGGTGCAGTTGTACATCAAGGTGCCTCACGCTACAGAAACAGGAGATAGACTAGCGTGCTGTCCAGGGGGTGCAGTTGTACATCAAGGTGCCTCGCACTACAGAAATAGGGGATGTGCCGTTCTGGCTCACATAAGGCTACTTACAAGGAGAGTTATATGAAGGCATAATGAGTGTTGATTCATAGAGTGTATTTTTTTGACAGTAATATGGGCCCTTTTGTAGCTTTGGGACAAATAGAAACAACATATCAATGGTACAGCAGACGAGCTCCTATGTTTGTTTGTCTGTACAGCGTATTTCTAGGGCCTAGAGTTCTGACCATGTCACATGACCAGGAAAAACTATAGGTCTTTGTTATAGACCCCCTCTAACTAGGGCCCTGAGTTGTAATCTGTCAGATTACATGGTAAAAAAAATAACAACTATTTTACAGTACTTCCTAGACAGAAACAGAGACATTGAAGCCTCATTTGTGATCAGATGTGTGTTCAATAATGTGTTTCTGAGGGTATGGTACAGTGACGGTCCCTTGGTCTGTGTCACCAGCTGTTTGTGTCACACTCTCCCTCGCCATCCTGTGCAGGGGCAGGTAGATTGGCAGCGTGCCAGCTTGTTGTCACCACAAAGATGGGTTTAATTATCTGACCTTCCCCTTCGCCCAGCCCGGAGCGTGTGTGTTTGAGTGTTACTGTGTATATTTGTGTCTCTGTCTGTGTGTGTGTGTGTGTGCATGCGTGTCTGTCGCCCAAGCCCGGAGCATGGTGAACCCCAGGAGCTTATCAATGTCACCCGCGGTGGGTGACGTTAACCAGCCATGACACCTCCGCCTGCCATACCCCCATCCTCTTCTTCTTCTCCTCTCATCCCTCACTCCTCTCAGCAGGCAGCTAGCCTGGGCTAGGGGCAGACATCTCATCCAGCTCTTTATCAGTAAACCTGATCCACCAGCAGACCTCTCTCTCTCTTCCGCCCTCTCTCTCTCTCTCTCTCTCTCTCTCTCTCTCTCCCTCTCTCTCTCTCTCTCTCTCTCTCTCTCTGTCTCCCTCTTTCTATCTCTCTCTCTCTCTCTCTCTCTCTCTCTGTCTCTCTCACTGACTCTCCATCCCTTCACTGCCTCCCTCCCTCCCTCCCTCCCTCCCTCCCTCCCTCCCTCCCTCCCTCCCTCCCTCCCTCCCTCCCTCCCTCCCTCCCTCCCTCACTGTCTCCATCCCTCACTGAATCCCTCCCTCCCTCCCTCCCTCACTGTCTCCATCCCTCACTGAATCCCTCCCTCCCTCCCTCCCTCCCTCACTGTCTCCATCCCTCACTTCGTCCATGCCTCCCTCCTCACTGGTGTGCTGAGGCAGCACTTAAGGTTTATACAAACAGCTCACATCTCACCATCAACGGCTGACCTTGCCTGCTACCTGATCCCTGATGAACTGTGGCGTGTATGGAGAGGGGAAGGGAGGTGTGTATGTGTAAGTGTATTGTGTTTGTGTGTGTGTGTGTGTGTGAGTGTGTGTGTGTGTGTGCACATGTTTGTGTATGTGTGAGTGTAACGGTGTGAAGTTGTGGGAAGTCAGTAATTATCTCGTTATAATTGACCTCCTCGACACCCACACACTGTCAATGAGAGGCCGAGGTACCTAAAACACCTTTCCTAGCTCTTGAGCAGCAAACATCCCCCCCACATGCTGGGCCTGTGTGTGTGTTTATTTATTTAACCTTTATTTTAGCAGGGAGTCCCATAGAGAGTCCTGTGTGTGTGTGTGTGTATGTGTGTGTGTGTGTGTGTGTGTGTGTGTGTGTGTGTGTGTGTGTGTGTGTGTGTGTGTGTGTGTGTGTGTGTGTGTGTGAGTAAAAGGTAATTCCAAAGTTCAGTCAGAATCAATGGACCTATAGGAAGGAAGCAAAGGTCAACGGCTGAACACCACAGAACCAACCCAATAAAACCACATCTCTAAGCTGTTACACCACAGAACCAACCCAATAAAACCACATCTGTAGGCTGTTTCACCACAGAACCAACCCAATAAAACCACATCTCTAAGCTGTTACACCACAGAACCAACCCAATAAAACCACATCTGTAGGCTGTTACACCACAGAACCAACCCAATAAAACCACACCTGTAAGCTGTTACACCACAGAACCAACCCAATAAAACCACATCTGTGACCTGAGACACCACAGAACCAACCCAATAAAACCACATCTGTGACCTGTTACACCACAGAACCAACCCAATAAAACCACATCTGTAAGCTGCTACACAACAGAACCAACCCAATAAAACCACATCTCTAAGCTGTTACACAACAGAACCAACCCAATAAAACCACATCTGTGACCTGTTACACTTTACCTGCACAACACACATCTAACACACATCTAACACACATCTAACACACATCTAACACACATCTAACACACATCTAACACACATCTAACACACATCTAACACACATCTAACACACATCTAACACACATCTAACACACATCTAACACACATCTTTACAGAGGAGAAGAAATGTAATAATGAAAAAGTCTTTACAGTTTTCACCTTCAGTTCAGAGTTGTAAACACTGGATGTGTCAAACGGTACCCTATTCCTTATTTAGTGCATTACTTTTGAACAGGGGTTTGGTTAAATGTAGTGCACTACATAGGGAATAGGGTGTCATTTGGGCCGCAATGATTAAGAGAGGCCTATTGCATTTCTGTCAGTATCTCTTTGGAGTGTATCTCTGTCTGTATACCCTTTCCACTCCTTCTCCTCTCCCCTTCTCCACTCCTCCTCCTCTCCCCCTCTCCCCCTTTCCACTCCTCCCCCTCTCCTCCTCTCCACTCCTCCCCCTCTCCACTCCTCCTCCTCTCCTTCTCTCCTCCTCTCCTCCTCTCCACTCCTCCCTCTCTGCACTCCAACCCCACTCCTCCTCTCCCCCTCTCCTCCGCTCCACTCCTCCCCCTCTCCTCCTCTCCACTCCTCCTCCTCTCCTCCTCTCCCCCTCTCCTCCTCTCCACTCCTCCCTCTCTGCACTCCAACCCCACTCCCCCTCTCCCCCTTCCTCCTCTCCACCTCTCCTCCTCTCCCCTTTTCCTCCTCTCCTCTTCTGCTCCTCTCCCTCTCTCCTTCTCCACTCCTCTACTCCTACTTCATCTCCAGACAAAACATATCCCTTCGTCTGTAGGAAATATGATTCCTGCCGCGCATTTGATAGTTTCCAAGTGACAATTCTACTATTTTTCCACATTCATGAAAAAACCACATACCATGTGTGTGTGTGTGTGTGTGTGTGTGTGTGTGTGTGTGTGTGTGTGTGTGTGTGGGTCTATCACAGTTGTGTTCTGACTGGACAGGTCTCTGTGGTCACAAGGGGTACTCTTGACACCACTTTTAATTTGGAACGCCCCCCCTCCCCCATGCTCAATCAGCCATTGCCTAGCAACTGCAGACTGGGAAGAGAGGAGGAGAGGAACAGGAAAATGTTTGGGTTGCGATATGAGAGAGGGGGATATAGATAGAGAGAGAGGGGGAGGAAGGAAGGAAGAGAGAGAGAGAACGATAGAGATGAAGAGAGAGAGAGAGAGAGAGAGAGAGAGAGAGAGAGACAGGGAGAGAACGCTACAGAGTGAGTTAAGGAGGCAGGGGAAACGTTCCATCTCAACAGATTGACTTGAACAAGCTCAACAATGCACAAATACACATCCAATTTATGAGCCTTCCTGTATCGGCACCAGACTGGCAACAACTAGACCCTGACCCTGGTTCTCAGTGTGATGCTCCCATAATTCTATTGCTCTAGATGTATACACCGATTGCATTATAAATACACACTTTAACTTTGCTAGATATCTGAGCCCAGATTCATAAAGCATCTCAAAGTATAAATTCTGCTCTAAAATCAGTTCTGCTTTGTCCATATGAATTTATTAATTATGATTTATGATTTATGACACTTTGTGCTAGCTTGGCGGTTCCAGGTATGCTTGGTGGTGCGTTGACACTTTGTGTTAGCTTGGCGACATGGCGGCGGGTCCAGGTATGCTTGGTGGTGCGTTGACACTTTGTGTTAGCTTGGCGACATGGCGGCGGGTCCAGGTATGCTTGGTGGTGCGTTGACACTTTGTGTTAGCTTGGCGACATGGCGGCGGGTCCAGGTATGCTTGGTGGTGCGTTGACACTTTGTGTTAGCTTGGCGACATGGCGGCGGGTCCAGGTATGCTTGGTGGTGCGTTGACACTTTGTGTTAGCTTGGCGACATGGCGGCGGGTCCAGGTATGCTTGGTGACCTCCACAAGTCTGGTTCATCCTTGGGAGCAATTTACAAATGCCTGAAGGTACCACATTCATCTGTACAAACAATAGTACGCAAGTATAAACACCATGGAACCACGCAGCCGTCATACCGCTCAGGAAGGAGACGCGTCCTGTCTCCTTGAGATGAACGTACTTTCCCAGAACAACAGCAAATGACCTTGTGAAGATGCTGGAGGAAACAGGTACAAAAATATTTTTATCCAGAGTAAAACTAATCCTATATCGACATAACCTTAAAGGCCGCTCAGCAAGTAAGAAGCCACTGCTCCAAAACCACCATAAAATAGTCAGACTACAGTTTGCAACTGCACATGGGGACAAAGATCGTACTTTTTGGAGAAATGTCCTCTGGTCTGATGAAACAAAAATAGAACTGTTTGGCCATAATGACCATCGTTATGTTTGAAGGAAAAAGGGGGAGGCAAGCTGAAGAACACCATCCCAACCATGAAGCATGGGGGTGGCAGCATCATGTTGTGGGGGTGCTTTACTGTAGGGACTGGTGCTCTTCAGAAAATAGATGGCATCATGAGGTAGGAAAGACATCAGTCAGGAAGTTAAAGCTTGGTCGTAAATGGGTCTTCCAAATGGACAATGACCCCAAGTATACTTACAAAGTTGTGGCAAAATGGCTTAAGGACAACAAAGTCAAGGTATTGGAGTGGCCATCACAAAGCCCTGACCTCAATCCTATAGAAAATGTGTGGGAAGAACTGAAAAAGCATGTGCGAACAAGGAGGCCTACAAACCTGACTCAGTTACACCAGCTCTGTCAGGAGGAATGGGCCACAATTCACCCAACATATTGTGGGAAGCTTGTGGAAGCCTACACGAAACGTTTGATCCAAGTTAAACAATTTAAAGGCAAACACTAATTGAGTGTATGTACATTGCTGACTCACTGGGAATGTGGTGAAAGAAATAAAATCTGAAATAAATCATTCTTTCTACTATTATTCTGACATTTCACATTCTTAAAATAAAGTGGTGATCCTAACTGACCTAAGACAGGGAATCTTTACTTGGATTAAATGTCAGGAATGGTGAAAAACTGAGTTTAAATGTACTTGGCGAAGGTGTATGGACACTTCTGACTTCAACTGTGTGTGCTTTTGGACCAGTACCACCACTAATAACTTCCATATCAGTGTTATCGAACAACTGATGCCAATGATAATAAATTATGAAATTAACTTAACCTTAGTACATTCCAGGATACAGATTAAGTATATTCCTGTACTAAGTCTAGTCCTGTAGAAGAATTCCATTGCTGTGTTTAGGAAACTGGCCCATAGTATTATTTTCACCAATGCCATTACTGCATACTGTAGATCACCAAGACAAATTCTCTCCTTCTATTCTTCTCTCTTCCCTCTATTCTTCTCTCTTCCCTCTATTCTTCTCTCTCCCTTTATTCTTCTATCTTCCCTCTATTCTTCTCTCTTCCCTCTATTCTTCTCTCTCCCTCTATTCTTCCCTCTTCCCTCTATTCTTCTCTCTCCCTTTATTCTTCTCTCTTCCCTCTATTCTTCTCTCTTCCCTCTATTCTTCTCTCTCCCTCTATTCTTCTCTCTTCCCTCTATTCTTCTCTCTTCCCTCTATTCTTCTCTCCCTCTATTCTTCTCTCTCCCTCTATTCTTCTCTCTTCCTCTATTCTTCTCTCTTCCCTCTATTCTTCTCTCCCTCTATTATTCTCTCTTCCCTCTATTCTTCTCTCCCTCTATTATTCTCTCTTCCCTCTATTCTTCTCTCTTCCCTCTATTCTTCTCTCCCTCTATTCTTCTCTCTTCCCTCTATTCTTTTCTCCCTATATTCTTCTCTCCTCCCTCTATTCTTCTCTCCCTCTATTCTTCTCTCTTCCCTCTATTCTTCTCTCTTCCCTCTATTCTTCTCTCTTCCTTCTATTCTTCTCTCCCTCTACTCTTCTCTCTTCCCTCTATTCTTCTCTCCCTCTATTTTTCTCTCTCCCTCTATTCTTCTCTCTTCCCTCTATTCTTCTCTCCCTCTATTCTTCTCTCTTCCCTCTATTCTTCTCTCCCTCTATTTTTCTCTCCTTCTACTCTTCTTCTTGACACACACACACACACACACACACACACACACACACACACACACACACACACACACACACACACACACACACACACACACACACACACACACACACACACACACACACTAGGTGGGAAGTAGTTATCCTGTAAAGGCCCGATTGTCTTTGATCAGTCATTGATTCCACAGAGATAGAACCCACCTCTGTTATTACAGAAGAGCCTTAAAGGGGAAGTTCAGCATTTTACAACTTGGTGTTACATGTTTCCTCACCCTCAAAGTAGTTTATGGGCCAGGAGAAACTGTCATCCATGGTTCCATGGAAGAATCATCTAACATCCAGTTGCAAAATCCTGAACTTCCCCTTTAAAGAGTGGTGAAGGTTGCCTTCTTCATAAAGAACACTCACTCAACATCCCTCACAGATAATATCATTGGGCATCTTTACTGGCCAATCTCTATGCACTCACGACTGGAGGTCGTAACCATGGAGAGGGAATCTATCTATGGTCTGAACACTGTTCTAAATTACATCCTACTCATTGTGTACAGAAGCTGTACTGTACACTGGTTGAGGTGTTGCAGAGGAGGAGGGAATATGTGCAGGTGCATTGTGCATGTGAGTTTGTGTACTAGTGTGTATTGACAAGGTTTCTATTTGTATAAACTCTTGTGTGTGTGTGTATGTGTGTGTTTGTGTGTGTGTGTGTGTGTGTATGTGTGTGTGGGTGTGTGTGTGTGTGTATGTGTGTGTGTGTGTGTATCTGTGTGTGTGTGTATGTGTGTGTGTGTGTGTGTGTGTATGTGTGTGTGTGTGTGTGTGTACAGTACAGTACAGCACATCTAAATGTGTATGTGAACACATGAGTGTTTATTGGTTGTGTGTGTCCATGAGTATCTGTATGTACTCCACGTCTCTCTGCGTATGCAACTGTGTGTTCATGTAGTGCCCTCCCCGCCTGTCCATACAGCTGCAGAGAGAGCGAGACCTGCCACTCTGTCATTTATCAGACAGGGCTAATGCCAGCCTGCCGCTTGCCTGCCCGCCTGCCTGCCCACCAACGTCCTCCATCTTACTATACCTTTCTTTGAAGAGGCCACAGGACCGAACCTGCTAGAGGGGAGAATGAGGAAGGGATGATAAAGACAGTAAAACAGATGGAGAATGTTCTGGGTCTGTCTGAGCAAGGGCCCCTAGGGGTCGCAGGTTATTTTTTCTATTTTATTCAACCTTGTCTGTCCATTGGGGGAGCTGGGAAGAATGGGATAATGGGGGGAGGCTAGGAGGAGAAGAGGAGAAGGAGGAGAGGACGTGAGTAAAGGAAACAGGTATGGAACTAGTGGAGGGTGGAATGTGTTTAGAAGGCAGAAACTGTCACTTTGAGAGTTGCAAAATGGAGGGAACAGGATAAGTGAAAAGAAAACTGAAAAGAAAAAGGAACCAGCTCTTTTCAGAAGTGGAATGTGGTATTCTTTTCAATGCGTCCACCATGACTGTGGATATGAGAATATTCATCTGTCTCCATGGCTGTGGATATAAGAATATTCATCTGTCTGCATGGCTGTGGACATGATAATATTAATCTGTCTCCATGACTGTGGACATGATAATATTCATCTGTCTGCATGACTGTGGACATGATAATATTCATCTGTCTGCATGGCTGTGGACATGATAATATTAATCTGTCTCCATGACTGTGGACATGAGAATATTAATCTGTCTGCATGGCTGTGGACATGAGAATATTAATCTGTCTCCATGACTGTGGACATGATAATATTAATCTGTCTCCATGAATGTGGACATGATAATATTCATCTGTCTGCATGACTGTGGACATGATAATATTCATCTGTCTCCATGACTGTGGACATGATAATATTCATCTGTCTCCATGACTGTGGACATGATAATATTAATCTGTCTCCATGACTGTGGACATGATAATATTCATCTGTCTCCATGAATGTGGACATGATAATATTCATCTGTCTCCATGACTGTGGATATGAGAATATTAATCTGTCTCCATGACTGTGGACATGATAATATTCATCTGTCTCCATGAATGTGGACATGATAATATTCATCTGTCTGCATGACTGTGGACATTAGAGTATTAATCTATCTCCATGACTGTGGACATGATAATATTAATCTGTCTGCATGACTGTGGATATGAGAATATTAATCTGTCTGCATGACTGTGGATATGAGAATATTAATCTGTCTGCATGACTGTGGACATGAGAATATTAATCTATCTCCATGACTGTGGACATGAGAATATTAATCTGTCTGCATGACTGTGGATATGATAATATTAATCTGTCTGCATGACTGTGGACATGATAATATTAATCTGTCTGCATGACTGTGGATATGAGAATATTAATCTGTCTCCATGACTGTGGATATGAGAATATTCATCTGTCTGCATGGCTGTGGACATGATAATATTCATCTGTCTGCATGACTGTGGATATGAGAATATTAATCTGTCTGCATGGCTGTGGACATGATAATATTCATTTGTCTGCATGACTGTGGACATGATAATATTCATCTGTCTCCATGACTGTGGACATGTTAATATTCATCTGTCTCCATGACTGTGGACATGATAATATTCATCTGTCTGCATGACTGTGGACATGATAATATTCATCTGTCTGCATGGCTGTGGACATGATAATATTAATCTGTCTCCATGACTGTGGACATGAGAATATTAATCTGTCTGCATGGCTGTGGACATGAGAATATTAATCTGTCTCCATGACTGTGGACATGATAATATTAATCTGTCTCCATGAATGTGGACATGATAATATTCATCTGTCTGCATGACTGTGGACATGATAATATTCATCTGTCTCCATGACTGTGGACATGATAATATTCATCTGTCTCCATGACTGTGGACATGATAATATTAATCTGTCTCCATGACTGTGGACATGATAATATTCATCTGTCTCCATGAATGTGGACATGATAATATTCATCTGTCTCCATGACTGTGGATATGAGAATATTAATCTGTCTCCATGACTGTGGACATGATAATATTCATCTGTCTCCATGAATGTGGACATGATAATATTCATCTGTCTGCATGACTGTGGACATTAGAGTATTAATCTATCTCCATGACTGTGGACATGATAATATTAATCTGTCTGCATGACTGTGGATATGAGAATATTAATCTGTCTGCATGACTGTGGATATGAGAATATTAATCTGTCTGCATGACTGTGGACATGAGAATATTAATCTATCTCCATGACTGTGGACATGAGAATATTAATCTGTCTGCATGACTGTGGATATGATAATATTAATCTGTCTGCATGACTGTGGACATGATAATATTAATCTGTCTGCATGACTGTGGATATGAGAATATTAATCTGTCTCCATGACTGTGGATATGAGAATATTCATCTGTCTGCATGGCTGTGGACATGATAATATTCATCTGTCTGCATGACTGTGGATATGAGAATATTAATCTGTCTGCATGGCTGTGGACATGATAATATTCATTTGTCTGCATGACTGTGGACATGATAATATTCATCTGTCTCCATGACTGTGGACATGTTAATATTCATCTGTCTCCATGACTGTGGACATGATAATATTCATCTGTCTCCATGACTGTGGACATGATAATATTCATCTGTCTCCATGACTGTGGACATGATAATATTCATCTGTCTCCATGACTGTGGACATGATAATATTCATCTGTCTCCATGACTGTGGATATGAGAATATTCATCTGTCTCCATGGCTGTGGACATGATAATATTAATCTGTCTCCATGACTGTGGATATGAGAATATTAATCTGTCTGCATGACTGTGGATATGAGAATATTCATCTGTCTGCATGACTGTGGACATGATAATATTCATCTGTCTCCATGACTGTGGACATGAGAATATTCATCTGTCTGCATGGCTGTGGACATGAGAATATTCATTTGTCTCCATGGTCACCTTGCTGCATTGACCCTCAACCCCCCGTTGTGGACATTACCACCTCCCTGTCTTCCTTCACCGGCTGATAATGAGGGCTTCCATGTTCAGACCAATTACTCAGATTATTAAAGGGCCAAATCCAGAAAGTGCATTCACACATCAAAGGAGCCAGTGAGTTGTGTGTGTGTGTGTGTCTGTGGTGTGTGTGTGTGTGTGCTGTGTGTGAATGTGTGTGTGTGTGCTGTGTGTGAGTGTGTGTGCGAGCATGCGTGTGCGAGCTACAGAGTATAGCGATACTGCACAGCCCTCACAATAACTTGGTCACCCTGACCGACACACACAGCCTCACAATAACTTGGTCACCCTGACCGACACACACAGCCTCACATTAACTTGGTCACCCAGACCGACACACACAGCCTCACATTAACTTGGTCACCCTGACCGACACACACAGCCTCACAATAACTTGGTCACCCTGACCGACACACACTGCCTCACATTAACTTGGTCACCCTGACCGACACACACAGCCTCACATTAACTTGGTCACCCTGACCGACACACACAGCCTCACAATAACTTGGTCACCCTGACCGACACACACAGCCTCACATTAACTTGGTCACCCTGACCGACACACACAGCCTCACATTAACTTGGTCACCCTGACCGACACACACAGCCTCACAATAACTTGGTCACCCTGACCGACACACACAGCCTCACAATAACTTGGTCAGAAAGAGAAAGCTTTAGGGAGGGAGAGAAAAACGTCCTGTGTGACTTGTCTGTGTGTTTGTGTGTATGTGTGTGTGCATGTTCAAGTATGTGTGTGTGTGTATGTGTGTGTGAGTGCCTGCAAGCAGCCTGCCTGTGCCTCTGTGCATGTGTCACCACATTGAAGTGACAGCCAAAAACCATTTTCCTATTTTTTTTTGTCTCGTGGATCAACAGTGCGGCTCTCTGCCGTTATGGGTGTCAGAAACCATGGCCGTTGCCATGGCGATTCAACACTGCAATATTTCTGCTTTGCAGCCTGCTTGCTGCAGCCTTGGAATGAGAGTTGGCAAGGAGGGGGAGAAGAGGGAGAGAGAGGAGAGGGAGAGAGAGAGGAGGAGGAGAGGAATAAAGAAAGGGAGGGTGGAGGAGGAAGGAGAGGGGGGAAGAGAGACAGAGGAGGTGGGAGAGAGAGAGGAAGGGGAGAAGGGAGGAGAGGGGGGAAGAGAGACAGAGGAGGTGGGAGAGAGAGAGGAAGGGGAGAAGGGAGGAGAGGGGAGAGGGGGGAAGAGAGACAGAGGAGGTGGGAGAGAGAGAGTGGGAGACGAGGGGGAGAAAGAGAGGAAGGGGAGAAGGGAGGAGAAGGGGGAAGAGAGACAGAGGAGGTGGGAGAGAGAGAGTGGGAGACGAGGGGGAGAAAGAGAGGAAGGGGAGAAGGGAGGAGAGGGGGAAGAGAGACAGAGGAGGTGGGAGAGAGAGAGTGGGAGACGAGGGGGAGAAGGGAGGAGAAGGGGGAAGAGAGACAGAGGAGGTGGGAGAGAGAGAGTGGGAGATGAGGGGGAGGAAGAGAGGAAGGGGAGAAGGGAGGAGAGGGGGGAAGAGAGAGAGAGGGAGACGAGGGGGAGAAAGAGAGGAAGGGGAGAAGGGAGGAGAGGGGGGAAGAGAGAGAGTGGGAGACGAGGGGGAGAAAGAGAGGAAGGGGAGAAGGGAGGAGAGGGGGGAAGAGAGACAGAGGAGGTGGGAGAGAGAGAGTGGGAGACGAGGGGGAGAAAGAGAGGAAGGGGAGAAGGGAGGAGAGGGGGTCTGCTGCAGGCTCCACCAGAATGCTAATCAGGCCCTCAATGGTTTGTCCTTCATTACACCAGAGACAATACTGAGGCCAGAGTAGAGGGGCTTTCACATATGGGTAACACGCAAGGACAAACATGCACACAGACACACACAGACACACACACAGACATACACACGGACACACACACAAACACAAACACACACACACACACACGGACACACACACAAACACACACACACACACAAATGCAAACACACACAGACACAGACACACAAACCCACACAAGCACTGGCAAACACACACACACACACACACACACACACACACACACACACACACACACACACACACACACACACACACACACACACACACACACACACACACACACACACACACACACACACACACACATTGCCTTTTCTCTAACACGGGTGTATTGATACTCACGTGTCAGACTGTGCTGTGCATGGGGCTTAATCTGTTCGACCCAGCCAACCAATAAAATCAATCAAATATTTTACAAAGCCCATTTTGCATCAGCAGTTGTCACTATGTACTTTACAGATACTCAGCCTGACACCCCAAACAGCAAGCAATGCAGATGCAGAAGCACAGTGGAAAACCTCCCTCCAGCTATGACTAAAACTTCCCCTACCTCTCCTGAAACATCCTCAACGTTAACAAACATTTAATTATTCACGAGACGCAAAATGGACCTAATTGCCTTTTACAGCAGAATGTCTCCAGAATTTTCCAGAAGGGCAATCCTACCTTCCTGTAGCTGTAACTAGCATGATCCCTGTTAAAGAGGCCTGATACTGTAGGAAAATACACTGATATGTACAGTACCAGTCAAAAGTTTGGACACACCTACTCATTCCAGGGTTTTTCTTTATTTTTACTATGTTTTACATTGGGTTGGAAAAGCATTCCAGGTGAAGCTGGTTGAGAGAATGCGCAAAGAGTGCGCAAAGCTGTCATTAATGCAAAGGATGGCTACTTTGAAGAATCTCAAATATAAAATATGGTTACTACGATTCCATCTGTGTTATTTCATAGTTTTGATGTCTTCACTATTATTCTACAATGTAGAAAATAGTAAAAATAAAGTAAAACCCTTGAGTGAGTAGGTGTGTCCAAACCTTTGACTGGTACTGGATGCATCCCAAACAGCAACCTATTCCCTATTTAGTGCACTAAACCCTCTTTGAGATGCAACCTCAGTGCTCTGAAGGGAACATACAGGGACGGAATTAATATCTGGGACACTAGTTTTAATTGTGGATCAGAAAGGAGACTTGATTTAAGGAGAAGGGTTTTATAGCTACATAGTGTAATTAAAACGAATGCCTTGAAGTCAGGCCATAACATTTCTTAGGGGTCGCCCTCTACAGTGGGGCAAAAAAGTATTTAGTCAGCCACCAATTGTGCAAGTTCTCCCACTTAAAAAGATGAGAGAGGCCTGTAGGTACACTTCAACTATGAAAGACAAAATGAGAAAGAAAATCGAGAAAATCACATTGTAGGATTTTTTATGAATTTATTTGCAAATTATGGTGGAAAATAAGTATTTGGTCACCTACAATCAAGCAAGATTTCTGGCTCTCACAGACCTGTAACTTCTTCTTTAAGAGGCTCCTCTGTCCTCCACTCGTTACCTGTATTAATGGCACCTGTTTGAACTTGTTATCAGTATAAAATACACCTGTCCAAAACCTCAAACAGTCACACTCCAAACTCCACTATGGCCAAGACCAAAGAGCTGTCAAAGGCCACCAGAAACAAAATTGTAGACCTGCACCAGGCTGGGAAGACTGCATCTGCAATAGGTAAGCAGCTTGGTTTGAAGAAATCAACTGTGGGAGCAATTATTAGGAAATGGAAGACATACAAGACCACTGATAATCTCCCTTGATCTGGGGCTCCACGCAAGATCTCACCCCGTGGGGTCAAAATGATCACAAGAACGTTGAGCAAAAATCCCAGAACCACACGGGGGCACCTAGTGAATGACCTGCAGAGAGCTGGGACCAAAGTAACAAAGCCTACCATCAGTAACACACTACGCCGCCAGGGACTCAAATCATGCAGTGCCAGACGTGTCCCCCTGCTTAAGCCAGTACATGTCCAGGCCCGTCTGAAGTTTGCTAGAGAGCATTTGGATGATCCAGAAGAAGATTGGGAGAATGTCAAATGGTCAGATGAAACCAAAATAGAACCTTTTGGTAAAAACTCAACTCGTCGTGTTTGGAGGACAAAGAATGCTGAGCATGGGGGTGGAAACATCATGCTTTGGGGCTGTTTTTCTGCAAAGGGACCAGGACGACTGAGCCGTGTAAAGGAAAGAATGAATGGGGCCATGAATCGTGAGATTTTGAGTGAAAACCTCCTTCCATCAGCAAGGGCATTGAAGATGAAACGTGGCTCGGTCTTTCAGCATGACAATGATCCCAAACACACCGCACGGGCAACGAAGGAGTGGCTTCATAAGAAGCATTTCAAGGTCCTGGAGTGGCCTAGCCAGTCTCCAGATCTCAACCCCATAGAAAATCTTTGGAGTGAGTTGAAAGTCCGTGTTGCCCAGGAACAGCCCCAAAACATCACTGCTCTAGAGGAGATCTGCATGGAGGAATGGGCCAAAATACCAGCAACAGTGTGTGAAAACCTTGTGAAGACTTACAGAAAACGTTTGACCTCTGTCATTGCCAACAAAGGGTATATAACAAAGTATTGAGATAAACTTTTGTTATTGACCAAATACTTATTTTCCACTATATATTTTACCTCTTGGGGATGTCATTTGAAAACATAATGTTAACTTTCACTGCTATGCAGATGACACACAGCTGTAAATTTCAATGAAACATGGTGAAGCCCCAAAATTGCCCTCGCTAGAAGCCTGTGTTTCAGACATAAGGAAGTGGATGGCTGCAAACATTCTACTTTTAAACTCAGACAAAACAGAGATGCTTGTTGTAGGTCCCAAGAAACAAAGAGATATTCTGTTGAATCTGACAATTAATCTTGATGGTTGTACAATCGTCTCAAATAAAACTGTGAAGGACCTAACATTGCAAAAATCAGAAACTTTCTGTCCAAAAATGATGCAGAAAAATTCATCCATGTTTTTGTTACTTCTAGGTTAGACCACTGCAATGCTTTACTTTCCGGCTACCCGGGTAAAGCACTAAATAAACTTCAGTTAGTGCTAAATACGGCTGCTAGAATCCTGACTAGAACCAAAAAATGTCCTCATATTACTCCAGTGCTAGCCTCCCTACACTGGCTTCCTGTTAAGGCAAGGGATGATTTCAAGGTTTTACTGCTAACCCACAAAGCATTACATGGGCTTGCTCCTACCTATCTTTCTGATTTGGTCCTGCCGGGCATACCTACACGTACGCTACAGTCACAAGACGCAGGCCTCCTAATTGTCCCTAGAATTTCTAAGCAAACAGCTGGAGGCAGGGAGGCAGCTGGACACAGACTCGGTCTCAACCTTTAAGTCTTTACTGAACACTCATCTCTTCAGTGGGTCATATGATTGAGTGTAGTCTGGCCCAGGAGTGTGAAGGTGAACGGAAAGGCTCTGGAGCAACGAACCGCCCTTGCTGTCTCTGCTTGGCCGGTTCCCCTCTCTCCACTGGGATTCTCTGCCTCTAACCCTATTACAGGGGCTGAGTCACTGGCTTACTGGTGCTCTTTCATGCCGTCCCTAGGAGGGGTGCGTCACTTGAGTGGGTTGAGTCACTGACGTGATCTTCCTGTCTGGGTTGCCCCCCCCCCCCTTGGGTTGTGCCGTGGCGGAGGTCTTTGTGGGCTATACTCGGCCTTGTCTCAGGATGTTAAGTTGGTGGTTGAAGATATCCCTCTAGTGGTGTGGGGGCTGTGCTTTGGCAAAGTGGGTGGGGTTATATCCTTCCTGTTTGGCCCTGTCCGGGGGTATCATCGGATGGGGCCACAGTGTCTCCTGACCCCTCCTGTCTCAGCCTCCAGTATTTATGCTGCAGTAGTTTATGTGTCGGGGGGCTAGGGTCAGTTTGTTATATCTGGAGTACTTCTCCTGTCTTATCTGGTGTCCTGTATGAATTTAAGTATGCTCTCTCTAATTCTCTCTTTCTCTCTTTCGTTCTTTCTCTCGGAGGACCTGAGCCCTAGGACCATGCCTCAGGACTACCTGGCATGATGACTCCTTGCTGTCCCCAGTCCACCTGGCCGTGCTGCTGCTCCAGTTTCAACTGTTCTGCCTGCGGCTATGGAACACTGACCTGTTCACCGGACGTGCTACCTGTCCCAGACCTGCTGTTTTCAACTCTCAAGAGACAGCAGGAGCGGTAGAGATACTCTCAATGATCGGCTTTGAAAAGCCAACTGACATTTACTCCTGAGGTGCTGACTTGCTGCACCCTCGACAACTACTGTGATTATTATTATTTGACCATGCTGGTCATTTATGAACATTTGAACATCTTGGCCATGTTCTGTTATAATCTCCACCCGGCACAGCCAGAAGAGGACTGGCCACCCCTCATAGCCTGGTTCCTCTCTAGGTTTCTTCATAGGTTTTGGCCTTTCTAGGGAGTTTTTCCTAGCCACCGTGCTTCTACACCTGCTTTGCTTGCTGTTTGGGGTTTTAGGCTGGGTTTCAGTAGAGCACTTTGAGATATCAGCTGATGTAAGAAGGGCTATATAAATACATTTGATTTGATTTTAAAATTGATTAAATAAAACACTTTTCTCATCAATCTACACACAATACCACATAATGACAAAGCGAAAACAGGTTTTTAGAAATGTTTGCAAAAATCAAAAAACAGAAATACCTTATTTACGTAAATATTCAGACCCTTTGCTATGAGACTCGAAATTGAGCTCAGGTGCATCCTATTTCCATTGATCATCCTTTCTACAACTTGATTGGAGTCCACCTGTAGTAATTTCATTGATTGGATGTGATTTGGAAAGGCACACACCTGTCTATATAAGGTCCCACAGTTGACAGTCCATGTCAGAGCAAAAAAAGGTGAAAGGAATTGTCTGTAGAGCTCTGAGACAGGATTGTGTCGAGGCACAGGTCTGGGGAAAGGGTACCAAAACATTTCTGTAGCATTGAAGGTCCCCAAGAACACAGTGGTCTCCATCATTCTTAAATGGGAAAAGTTTAGAACCACCAAGATTATTCCTAGAGCTGGACGCCTGGGAACAAAATCAAATCAAATCAAATCAAATTTTATTTGTCACATACACATGGTTAGCAGATGTTAATGCGAGTGTAGCGAAATGCTTGTGCTTCTAGTTCCGACAATGCAGTAATAACCAACAAGTAATCTAGCTAACAATTCCAAAACTACTACCTTATAAGTGTAAGGGGATAAAGAATTTGTACATAAAGATATATGAATGAGTGATGGTACAGAGCGGCATAGGCAAGATACAGTAGATGGCATCAAGTACAGTATATACATATGAGATGAGTATGTAAACAAAGTGGCATAGTTAAAGTGGCTAGTGATACATGTATTACATTAAGATGCAGTAGATGATATAGAGTACAGTATATACGTATACATATGAGATGAATAATGTAGGGTATGTAAACATTATATTAGGTAGCATTGTTTAAAGTGGCTAGTGATATATTTTACATCATTTCCCATCAATTCCCATTATTAAAGTGGCTGGAGTTGAGTCAGTGTGTTGGCAGCAGCCACTCAATGTTAGTGGTGGCTGTCTAACAGTCTGATGGCCTTGAGATAGAAGCTGTTTTTCAGTCTCTCGGTCCCAGCTTTGATGCACCTGTACTGACCTCGCCTTCTGGATGATAGCGGGGTGAACAGGCAGTGGCTCGGGTGGTTGATGTCCTTGATGATCTTTATGGCCTTCCTGTGACATCGGGTGGTGTAGGTGTCCTGGAGGGCAGGTAGTTTGCCCCCGGTGATGCGTTGTGCAGACCTCACTACCCTCTCGAGAGCCTTACGGTTGTGGGCGGAGCAGTTGCCGTACCAGGCGGTGATACAGCCCGACAGGATGCTCTCGATTGTGCATCTGTAGAAGTTTGTGAGTGCTTTTGGTGACAAGCCGAATTTCTTCAGCCTCCTGAGGTTGAAGAGGCGCTGCTGCGCCTTCTTCACGATGCTGTCTGTGTGGGTGGACCAATTCAGTTTGTCTGTGATGTGTACGCCAAGGAACTTAAAACTTACTACCCTCTCCACTACTGTTCCATCGATGTGGATAGGGGGGTGTTCCCTCTGCTGTTTCCTGAAGTCCACAATCATCTCCTTAGTTTTGTTGACGTTGAGTGTGAGGTTATTTTCCTGACACCACACTCCGAGGGCCCTCACCTCCTCCCTGTAGGCCGTCTCGTCGTTGTTGGTAATCAAGCCTACCACTGTTGTGTCGTCCGCAAACTTGATGATTGAGTTGGAGGCGTGCGTGGCCACGCAGTCGTGGGTGAACAGGGAGTACAAGAGAGGGCTCAGAACGCGGATCAGCGGGGTGGAGATGTTGTTGTCTACCCTCACCACCTGGGGGCGGCCCGTCAGGAAGTCCAGTACCCAGTTGCACAGGGCGGGGTCGAGACCCAGGGTCTCGAGCTTGATGACGAGCTTGGAGGGCACTATGGTGTAAAATGCCGAGCTGTAGTCGATGAACAGCATTCTCACATAGGTATTCCTCTTGTCCAGATGGGTTAGGGCAGTGTGCAGTGTGGTTGAGATTGCATCGTCTGTGGACCTATTTGGGCGGTAAGCAAATTGGAGTGGGTCTAGGGTGTCAGGTAGGGTGGAGGTGATATGGTCCTTGACTAGTCTCTCAAAGCACTTCATGATGACGGAAGTGAGTGCTAGTAGGTAGTCATTTAGGCAGTCGTTTAGCTCAGTTACCTTAGCTTTCTTGGGAACAGGAACAATGGTGGCCCTCTTGAAGCATGTGGGAACAACAGACTGGGATAGGGATTGATTGAATATGTCCGTAAACACACCAGCCAGCTGGTCTGCGCATGCTCTGAGGGCGCGGCTGGGGATGCCGTCTGGGCCTGCAGCCTTGCGAGGGTTGACACGTTTAAATGTTTTCCCCACGTCGGCTGCAGTGAAGGAGAGTCCGCATGTTTTAGTTGCGGGCCGTGTCAGTGGCACTGTATTGTCCTCAAAGCGGGCAAAAAAGTTATTAGTCTGCCTGGGAGCAAGACATCCTGGTCCGTGACGGGGCTGGTTTTCTTTTTGTAATCCGTGATTGACTGTAGACCCTGCCACATACCTCTTGTGTCTGAGCCGTTGAATTGAGATTCTACTTTGTCTCTATACTGACGCTTAGCTTGTTTGATTGCCTTGCGGAGGGAATAGTTACACTGTTTGTATTCGGTCATGTTTCCGGTCACCTTGCCCTGATTAAAAGCAGTGGTTCGCGCTTTCAGTTTCACGCAAATGCTGCCATCAAAGGTAGCAATCGGGGAGAAGGGCCTTGGTTAGGGAGGTAACCAAGAACCCGATGGTCACTCTGATAAAGCTCCAGAGTCCCTCTGTGGAAATGGGAGAACCTTCCAAAAGGACGACCATCTCTGCAGCACTCCACCAATCAGGCCTTTATGGTAGAGTGGTCAGACGGAAGCCACTCATCGGTGAAAGGCACATCACAGCCCGCTTGGAGCTTGCCAAAAGGCACCTAAAGGACTCAGACTATGAGAAACAAGATTCTCCTGTCTGATGAAACCAAGATTGAAATCTTTGGCCTGAATGCCAAGCGAACCTGTCACCATCCCTATGGTGAAGCATGCTGGTGGTCGCATCATGCTGTGGGGATGTTTTTCAGCAGCAGGGACTGGGAGACTTGTCAGGATCAAGGCAAAGATGAACAGAGCAAAGTACAGAGAGATCCTTGATGAAAACCTGCTCCAGAGCGCCCAGGACTTCAGACTGGAGTGAAGCACACAGCCAAGACAATGCAGGAGTGGCTTCAGGACAAATCTCTGGATGTCCTTGAGTGGCCCAGCCAGAGCCCAGACTTGAACCTGATCGACCATCTCTGGATTGACCTGAAAATAGCTGTGTGGCAATGCTCCCCATCCAACCTGACAGCGCTTGAGAGGATCTGCAGAGAAGAATGGGAGAAACTCCCCAAATACAGGTGTGTTAAGCTTGTAGTGTCAAACCCAAGAATAATTGAGGCTGTAATCGCTGCCAAAGGTGCTTCAACAAAGTACTGAGTAAAGGGTCTGAATACTTATGCAAATGTGATATTTCATTTTTCATACAAAAAACGGTTTTTGCTTTGTCATTATGGGGTATTGGGATGTCATTATGGGGTATTGAGATGTCATTATGGGGTATTATGTGTAGATTGATGAGGGGGGAAACAATTTAATAAATTTTAGAACAACGCTGTAATGTAACAAAATGTGGGAAAAGTCAAGGGGTCTGAATACTTTCCAAATGCACACTATGCCTGAAAGCTCTCTCTCTCTCACACACACACACACACACACACACACACACACACACACACACACACACACACACACACACACACACACACACACACACACACACACACACACACACACACACACACACACACACACACACACAGTGAAGTAAATACAATTTTTGCATATAAACAAACAACCTCCTACAGGTAAGTCAATACATGCACATGATACACATGATCAATGTACACAACAGGTACATCTTAAATCAATACCATAGACTACATCCTGTTGCCCTGTATGACAGACAACAACCTCTCAGCAGAGTAGACTAAACACTGACAGTTCAGGTCAGTACAGCCACATCTCTGTATACACTATGTCCTTTGATGCCGCATGTGGACCCAGTCTGCCAGCCCAAGGTCGCCAGTTGTTTCTCCTCCCAGTCCTACTAACACATCTTGATATTGGAGGATGGAAGGAGAGAATCAGGGGAGACAGAGGGAGAGGAAGGGAAAGGGGGAAGGAAGCTAGGGGAGGGACGGCAGGGAAACCATGCCTGAAGCCTTGTAAGAATCTCAGCGCATTGGTCCCAAATAGCAGCCTATTCCCTATTTCGTGCACTCTTGGCCAGAGCCCATAGGGCCATACTATAGGGTTTTGGTCAAAGATAGTGCACAACATGGGTCTCTCTCCAATCTCATAGCTCTCTCTCTCTCTCTCCAATCCCAGAGCTCTATCTCTCTCTCTCTCCCGCTCTCTCTCCAATCCCAGAGCTCTCTCTCTCTCTCCAATCCCAGAGCTCTCTCTCTCTCTCCAATCCCAGAGCGCTCTCTCTCCAATCCCAGCGCGCTCTCTCTCCAATCCCAGAGCTCTCTCTCTCTCCAATCCCAGAGCGCTCTCTCTCTCTCTCTCCAATCCCAGAGCTCTCTCCCTCTTTCTCTCCAATCCCAGAGCTCTCTCTCTCTCTCCAATCCCAGAGCTCTCTCTCTCTCTCTCTCTCTCTCTCAAATCCCAGAGCGCTCTCTCTCTCTCTCCAATCCCAGAGCTCTCTCCCTCTCTCTCTCCAATCCCAGAGCGCTCTCTCTCTCTCTTCTATCCCAGAGAGCTCTCTCAAATTCAAATTCAAATTCAAGCTGCTTTATTGGCATGAAAAACATTGTGTCAATATTGCCAAAGCAACAATGTATACAATATACATTGTAACAAAATTATAAATGATAGCAAATAATAATATAAAATGGTAGTAAATAATAATACAAAAATAAATACAATAAAATGGTAACAGTCAATAGTATAATGTAATAAATATAAAATAAAATTATGGAAAATGAAATCTCTCTCTCTCAATACCAGAGCGCTCTCTCAATTCAATTCAATTTCAATCCAATTCAATGGGCTTCATTGGCATGGGAAACATATGTTATCATTGCCAAAGAAAGTGAGGTATATAATATACAAAAGTGAAATAAACAATATAAATGAACAGTAAACATTACAATCACAGAAGTTCCACAAGAATAAAGACATTACAAATGTCATATTATGTACAGATAGAGTGTTGTAACGATGTGCAAATGGTTAAAGTACAAAAGGGAAAATGAAAATAAATAAACATAAATATGGAATGTATTTACAATGGTGTTTGTTCTTCGCTGGTTGCCCTTTTCTTGTGGAAACAGGTCACAAATCTTGCTGCTGTGGTGGCACACTGTGGTATTTCACCCAGTAGATATGGGAGTTTATCAAAATCGGGTTTGTTTTCAAATTCCTTGTGGATCTGTGTAATCTGAGGGAAATATGTGCCTCTAATATGATCATACATTGGGCAGGAGGTTAGGAAGTGCAGCTCAGTTTCCACCTCATTTTGTGGGCAGTGTGCACATGCCTCACTCACTCACTCACTCACTCACTCACTCACTCACTCGTTAGTGTTCTCCTGTCTCTTGGCCCAGTGGAGCCAGGCTCCTCAGGCTGCGGATCCTGAATTCCACAGCCCAGGCATGCAGAGCCACACCCAGGGGACAGGCTCATACTCAGAGAGGCTAATACATTCACTTCACTCCATTGACTTGGGACTGTGAGAACACTACATTGACTTGGGACTGTGAGAACACTACATTGACTTGGGACTGTGAGAACACTACATTGACTTGGGACTATGAGAACACTACATTGACTTGGGACTGTGAGAACACTACATTGACTTGGGACTGTGAGAACACTACATTGACTTGGGACTGTGAGAACACTACATTGACTTGGGACTGTGAGAACACTACATTGACTTGGGACTGTGAGAACACTACATTGACTTGGGACTGTGAGAACACTACATTGACTTGGGACTGTGAGAACACCACGGGTTGGAAGATTTTTACTCAGTGACCCAGAGTGTGAATGCGTTGTGACCCGCTGCTTTGGGGGCTGTAACCAGCTAAGCACTACTTATCATTTCAGAGGCATCTCGTTTAATTGAAGTCACAGAAAGGTAATTGGCTCCAAGGGAGAGTTTCATCCTTCCATCCCACCTTTTTCCTCCGCAGGACCAAGCAGAGCAAACAAACATGAAAAAGCAACAGCTTCACGTCGGGTCAATAGCATCAAAGAACTTTCAAAGAACCTCCCCCAACCCTCCTGGAATCCTCCCAGAATACACCACTGAGGGCCGCCTTTCATCACGACTCTGCACCCTGAACTTCCAATCCCACTGCTGATTTGTCGAAGGTCACCAGGGCTCTTTTAAACATCTCAACCAATTGCGTAAGGCGTTTAGGGAGGACGTTGCCCTGTCAGAAGCTCCGATCTTGACAGGAGCTGAGGAGGTGTCTGGAGGAGTTGAAAGGATTTCTTAATTAGCTCTGAACATCCACTTAGTCTGTACCCCCGGTGTACCCTGACTAGTCTGTGCCCACCGCCAACAACATCAAAGGCCAATCGACTTTGGAAGTCAAATTTAGATCTGTAATTCGGTTTGCTGTTAAACCGTGATGGTGGGATGGTAGTTAGTGGGCTGTCATGCAAACAGACTGTATTAGTGCTGTATTAGAAGAGCCTATTAAGATGTACAGTACAACCATGTTCATTTGTGGTGGATATTTGACTGATCAAAGTTTCGCTCCGGTCACAAGACACATAATACAGCATGCCCACTGTTACAGACACACAGAACAATAATCACAAGACACATAATACAGCATGCCCACTGTTACAGACACAGAACAATAATCACAAGACATATAATACAGCATGCCCACTGTTACAGACACACAGAACAATAATCACAAGACATATAATACAGCATGCCCACTGTTACAGACACACAGAACAATAATCACAAGACATATAATACAGCATGCCCACTGTTACAGACACACAGCACAATAATCACAAGACATATAATACAGCATGCCCACTGTTACAGACACACAGAACAATAATCACAAGACATATAATACAGCATGCCCACTGTTACAGACACACAGAACAATAATCACAAGACATATAATACAGCATGCCCACTGTTACAGACACACAGAACAATAATCACAAGACATATAATACAGCATGCCCACTGTTACAGACACACAGAACAATAATCACAAGACACATAATACAGCATGCCCACTGTTACAGACACACAGAACAATAATCACAAGACACATAATACAGCATGCCCACTGTTACAGACACACAGAACAATAATCACAAGACACATAATACAGCATGCCCACTGTTACAGACACACAGAACAATAATCACAAGACATATAATACAGCATGCCCACTGTTACAGACACACAGAACAATAATCACAAGACATATAATACAGCATGCCCACTGTTACAGACACACAGAACAATAATCAATCAACAACAATCATCTAGCCTCCTTTATCGTGTTCAGTGACCTAAATGACAGTTACAGCAGCAATATCAATCACAGTTTTAACAAAGCCAAACATTACAGTCACCATCTCTAACTACTAATCACTCATGACAGTTTGTGGTCCAAATATGGTGTGCCAGGATCCAAAAAGCCATTCACACTCCAAACAGTCCTGTCAAAGCAAAATCCACCCTTCAATCAATCCTGGCAAGGCTAAGTCCAACCGTAATCAACCCTAGCAAGGTGAAGTCCATCCCTCAACTAATCCTGGCAGAGCTGAGTCCACCAGCTCTCTACACATCGGCCCTTACCCAGTAGCAGGGGTAGAGGGATGCCAAGTGTTTCTTTGCGGCATGCCTTGCCAACACCCCACATCCCAGCTGGCTTGGTAAGGAGAGGGTCTGGCTAGCAGTGGAAGAGGACAGGAGGTGGCAGAGTGGCTCATATCCTCCTGAACCAAAAATAACCACAACGAAGCCTGCTGCTGATCTGGCCTCACTGGTGGACATGTTGGTGCCCCAGATCCAGAACCATTATCGCTATTAGAGAATCTAGTGGTGTCACCAAGATGTTGGTGTTAGATTGTGGTGAATAAGGGCCCAGCATTTTCCCCAGTCAGGAAATACTCTGGGTCCTTGCCCCCTATAATTATACGGGGCAGTTTTTCCCTGGAAAGGTCACATGACAAACGTGGTCAGAGTATGTTTTTGTTAATATAAATGGGAGAAAAATGGTGGTCAGATGTACCTCCAAGCTGTACTCCTCCACGGTCCTCTTCAGCGGATCAACGATCTGCCAGCAGATGAGGATGCACAGGTCAATCAGCAGCATCCCACCCACAATGATCAGCAGCTTCTGGTCCTTGATAATCTGGAGGGAAGAAGAGAAGAGAGAGAATGATAGGGGAGACAGGGTGAGAGAGGTGGCTGTAGGTACACTTTTAGAAAAGGGTGCCTGGAACCAAAAAGGGCTCTACCTGGAATCAAAAAGGGCTCTACCTGGAACCAAAAAGGGCACTACCTGGAACCAAAAAGGGCTCTACCTGGAACCAAAAAGGGCTCTTCCTGGAACCAAAAAGGGCTCTACCTGGAACCAAAAAGGGCTCTACCTGGAACCAAAAAGGGCTCTACCTGGAACCACAAAGGGCTCTACCTGGAATCAAAAAGGGCTCTTCCTGGAACCAAAAAGGGCTCTACCTGGAATCAAAAAGGGCTCTTCCTGGAACCAAAAAGGGCTCTACCTGGAACCAAAAAGGGCTCTACCTGGAACCAAAAAGGGCTCTACCTGGAACCAAAAAGGGCACTACCTGGAACCAAAAAGGGCTCTACCTGGAACCACAAAGGGCTCTACCTGGAATCAAAAAGGGCTCTTCCTGGAACCAAAAAGGGCTCTACCTGGAATCAAAAAGGGCTCTTCCTGGAACCAAAAAGGGCTCTACCTGGAATCAAAAAGGGCTCTTCCTGGAACCAAAAAGGGCTCTACCTGGAACCAAAAAGGGCTCTTCCTGGAACCAAAAAGGGCTCTACCTGGAACCAAAAAGGGCTCTACCTGGAACCAAAAAGGGCTCTACCTGGAACCAAAAAGGGCTCTACCTGGAACCAAAAAGGGCTCTACCTGGAACCACAAAGGGCTCTACCTGGAATCAAAAAGGGCTCTTCCTGGAATCAAAAAGGGCTCTACCTGGAACCAAAAAGGGCTCTACCTGGAACCAAAAAGGGCTCTACCTGGAACCACAAAGGGCTCTACCTGGAATCAAAAAGGGCTCTTCCTGGAATCAAAAAGGGCTCTTCCTGGAATCAAAAAGGGCTCTACCTGGAACCAAAAAGGGCTCTACCTGGAACCACAAAGGGCTCTACCTGGAATCAAAAAGGGCTCTTCCTGGAATCAAAAAGGGCTCTTCCTGGAATCAAAAAGGGCTCTACCTGGAACCAAAAAGGGCTCTACTTGGAATCAAAAAGGGCTCTTCCTGGAACCACGAAGGTAGCTCCTTTTTAAATGTAGGGAGGGTAGGGAGGGATGAGAGGTAGGATACAGTGAGCTGGTAAAAGACACCAACCCGAGCGGGAGTTGCATAAATCAACAAAGACCCTCTTTTGTGTTGGTGAACTTTAGAGGATGAAAGGTGGGCCACCCCGCCCCCTCCCGTCTGATCTTTATTTTGAACAGCGTTTGACCCCACCGCCGTCCACATCAAAGCAAAGGTCAGGAGAACACAGACATGGACGCACTTGAGAGAAATCATTTCATATAAATGATGTGGTCTCTCTTTAACACTCTCTCGCTCTCGCTCTCTCTCTCTCTCGCTCTCTCTCTCTCTCGCTCTCTCTCTCTCGCTCTCTCTCTCTCCACCGAATGGAATGGGGGATTGATTTAACACTTTCTCTCTCTCCACCGCCACAGACAGAAGACGGTGGACTCAGAATGGAATGGGGGATTGGTTTAACACTTTCTCTCTCTCCACCGCCACAGACAGAAGACGGTGGACTCAGAATGGAATGGGGGATTGATTTAACACTTTCTCTCTCTCCACCGCCACAGACAGAAGACGGTGGACTCAGAATGGAATGGGGGATTGGTTTAACACTTTCTCTCTCTCCACCGCCACAGACAGAAGACGGTGGACTCAGAATGGAATGGGGGATTGATTTAACACTTTCTCTCTCTCCACCGCCACAGACAGAAGACGGTGGACTCAGAATGGAATGGGGGATTGGTTTAACACTTTCTCTCTCTCCACCGCCACAGACAGAAGACGGTGGACTCAGAATGGAATGGGGGATTGGTTTAACACTTTCTCTCTCTCCACCGCCACAGACAGAAGACGGTGGACTCAGAATGGAATGGGGGATTGATTTAACACTTTCTCTCTCTCCACCGCCACAGACAGAAGACGGTGGACTCAGAATGGAATGGGGGATTGGTTTAACACTTTCTCTCTCTCCACCGCCACAGACAGAAGACGGTGGACTCAGAATGGAATGGGGGATTGATTTAACACTTTCTCTCTCTCCACCGCCACAGACAGAAGACGGTGGACTCAGAATGGAATGGGGGATTGGTTTAACACTTTCTCTCTCTCCACCGCCACAGACAGAAGACGGTGGACTCAGAATGGAATGGGGGATTGGTTTAACACATTCTCTCTCTCCACCGCCACGGAAGAATCATATCAGAAGATTGACCATGGTCTCATGTCCCTTTGGCCAAGACAGATGTCAAATTAATAAATGATCACATTCTGCTATTCCCAATGGGACATAGTGTTGTTGTGTACTGGATACAATATAAGATCCACACAGCACAGTACACTACCTACAGTATCTGAGTCAATCTGTATAGCTGTGCCCCATAATAAATAAATATGCTCTCTGCTCCCTGCTCTCCATTACATCAGGCCTGCTAACATTAGAGCTGGCTACATCAGGCCTGCTAACATTCAAGCTGGCTACATCAGGCCTGCTAACATTAGAGCTGGCTACATCAGGCCTGCTAACATTCGAGCTGGCTACATCAGGCCTGCTAACATTCGAGCTGGCTACATCAGGCCTGCTAACATTAGAGCTGGCTACATCAGGTCTGCTAACATTAGAGCTGGCTACATCTGGCCTGCTAACATTAGAGCTGGCTACATCAGGCCTACTAACATTAGAGCTGGCTACATCAGGCCTGCTAACATTAGAGCTGGCTACATCAGGCCTGCTAACATTAGAGCTGGCTACATCAGGCCTGCTAACATTAGAGCTGGCTACATCAGGCCTGCTAACATTAGAGCTGGCTACATCAGGCCTGCTAACATTAGAGCTGGCTACATCAGGTCTGCTAACATTAGAGCTGGCTACATCAGGCCTGCTAACATTAGAGCTGGCTACATCAGGTCTGCTAACATTAGAGCTGGCTACATCAGGCCTGCTAACATTAGAGCTGGCTACATCAGGCCTGCTAACATTAGAGCTGGCTACATCAGGTCTGCTAACATTAGAGCTGGCTACATCAGGCCTGCTAACATTAGAGCTGGCTACATCAGGCCTGCTAACATTAGAGCTGGCTACATCAGGCCTGCTAACATTAGAGCTGGCTACATCAGGCCTGCTAACATTAGAGCTGGCTACATCAGGCCTGCTAACATTAGAGCTGGCTACATCAGGCCTGCTTTCTTTTTTGCATTTTAAACGCTTCTGCGTACCCTGGTGACCGTATTTCTATATTCTACTGCTGATTCATCATTAAAAGCATGGGGATGTGGACTGTGTGAACTGTTGAATACACTGTGTACACTAGTTGTGATCAGGGAACAGAGCAGTATGCTTTCAAGGCCCTGATCCGTGGGGAATGGGATCGTCAGATATGATCAAACGTTTGCATAGGGATGTGTATTTATTTTAGTATGAAATACACAGCTCATATCAGATCATGTACACAGGCGTGAGGTCACTGTTCTGTGAAAGCTTGTACATATATTATATTATGTGGACACTATGTGCACTATGTTTTGTCTTCTTTATGTGTGTACACATTAGTGTGTGTGTGTGTGTGTGTGTGTGTGTGTGAGAGAGAGAGAGTGTGTGTGTGTGTGTGTGTGTGTGTGTGTGTGTGTGTGTGTGTGTGTGTGTGTGTGTGTGTGTGTGTGTGTGTGCAATGGTGTATCTCACTATGTGCACGTTCAAGAATACTCTAAAGTAAATCTCAGAGACAGACTACCAGGCAGTCACGGAGGGAGGCTGCAGAGCAGCCTGTTTGATTGACAGGCCCTGTGCTTACCCAACACTGAACCAGGCCTCTTTAAGGAGTGAAGGAGTGCTGTGCTAACCTTACAGAGTGGAACCCTTATTGAGCACACCCTGATTTCTTCTCTCTGAGGGAGGGGGGAAGGAGGGACGGAGATGGAGGGACTGGCGAAAGGACGGAGGGATTGATGAAGAGATGGCAAACATCACTGGGGTTCCATGGCGAACCCCCAGCAACACTCTGATGACTGACAACAGCTATCACTTCACTCAGCCAAAGCCCCTGCACTCAATCAGTGTGTGTGTGGAGGGAGGGAGCTAGGTTAACTGCTGCCGACAGACAGATCCTGGCCCTGCTGAACCACCAGGGAATAGGTCTTTAGATTTAAGGGCTGTCTAGCTCCACCTGGGGAGCACTCAGTTTAGTCTCTCTGCTCTGATGGAGGAGGAGGAGGAACAAGAAGAGGAGGAAGAGGAGGATGAACAAGAAGAGGAGGAGTAGGAACAAGAGGAAGAGGAGAAACAAGAAGAAGAAGAGGAGGAACAAGAAGAGGAGGAAGAAGAGGAAGAAGAAGCGGAGGAGGAGGAAGAGAGGAGAAAAAACTGAGACTGCATAATTGCCATAGCAACACATTTCACAGGAGCAAGAGCTGTTTTGTTTTTCTTTGAATTACAAATCAAAAATATCTATTTTTAGATGTTAACACAAAAGATCCTCCCTTTTTTAGCACATCTGAAGATATCAAAACGTGTTTGTGTTTGAGATGACCGCAGACTTAAAGGAGAGATGCAGACCAGCACTGACCCTGTCTCTTTCCATCTTTAAATCTCTCTCTCTCTCTTTCTCTCTGCCTCCCACGCACTCTCTCTCTCCCACTCTCTCTGACAGCTCTCCCACACTCCCTCCTGCAGCCGTTGCCATCCGACACATCTATCCAGGATGTGATGTGAGGTGGACTACAAATATCAAAAGGCCAGCAGAGATGCAGCCACAGAGGCCTGGCAAGCCTTTACATAATCACACCAGCTACACAAGCATATTGTGTCAGATAGATATTGGTTTGCTGTTTTGTCTTTCCATTGAAGAGAGGAATTGAAATATGTCAATCAAAAACAGGTCAGTGGGTAGAGTGTGTGTTACAGAAAAGCACACACACGTACGGACGCAAGAATGCAAACACACAAGCATGCGCGCAAGCACACAAACACATAGCCCTTTAATCCTGTAAAACACTGCAGGCTTAAACAACGAGATGAATCACCACTCTCCCTGATGATCGGCCAGTCTCGCACAGCAGTAACAGAAACCCCACACACATTCCATCAGGTTCACCACGGGGAGCATGTGTGTGTGCTTGTGTGCGTGTGCACTGAACATAGAACAAAAGGTGTGTGTGGTAAATTCTTTAGAGCTTGAGTCAATCTCTAGCTTGGCTTCTTCAGCTTGACTTTTTCTAGAGAAAGGTCGCAGCAGCAGCATATACCCAGGGGGAGCTCCAGCTGTCCCTGAACTGTACACTGTGTGTGTGTGTGTGTGTGTGTGTGTGTGTGTGTGTGTGTGTGTGTGTGTGTGTGTGTGTGTGTGTGTGTGTGTGTGTGTGTACAGTCTGAGCTGAGCAGAGTGTCTGTAATGCTTTTTGTGGCTGGATCGTTGCAGCTCCTCTGGGGCTTGGGGTGACTGAGTGGGGCTAACAACCTGCCTTACTGCTGGGTCTCCCACTGGGAGAAAAACACCACTTCTTAGGTCTGCTACAGTAGTTACTCAGTTACACACATGTAGTTTGAGGAAATGTTTTGGTTGAAAAAGACCATCACCAAGTGTAAAAGGTGCTGGTTTAGATCCCGGCGCCTCTGTTAGAAGACGTGGTAGTGACCAGTAGGAAACTGATCATATTAAATGACATGGGAGGAGATGGCTGCCGTTTTACATAATATTCCTGCCACCGTCTCTTATGTCCGAAAATAGCTTTTTCATATCAGGGCAGCGATTACTCACCTCGTACTGGACGAACATATATATTTTCTTTAACGAGTGGGACGAGAAGGATTTACTTCAGACACCCGACAAGGCCAACATCCCAGTAATTCACATGAGAAGGAGACAGAGATATCTGGGACGTAGATCGGGGTGCCTTGTAAGGATCTGACGGCAAGTGGGTAATCTGCCTCTACCACCAGTCCTATTAGACAACATACAATCATTAGATAACGAAATAGACGAGCTACAATCACAAATATCATACCAACGGGACATTTAAAAACTGTAATATCTTATGTTTCACTGAGTTGTGCATGGATAACATACAGCTGTCGGGTTTTGCGCTGCATCGGCAAGATAGAACAGCCGCCTCCGGTAAGACAAGGGGTGGCGGTCTGTATATTTGTAAACAACAGCTGGTGCACAAAATCTAATATTAAGGAAGCCTTGAGGTTTCGCTCGCGTGAGGGATAGTATCTCATGATGAGCTGTAGACCACACTATTTACCAAGAGAGTTTTCATCTATATTTTCGTAGCTGTCTATTTACCATCACAAACCGATGTTGGCACTAAGACCGCACTCAGTGAGCTGTATAAGCAAACAGGAAAACTAAACATGGTTGCATCACTTCCTGGTACGGCAACTGCTCGGCCCCGTTGGCCGCAAGGCACTATCGAGGGTAGTGCGTACGGCCCAGTACATCGCTGGGGCCAAGCTTCCTGCCATCTAGGACCTAAATACCTGAGCAACATTGTGACAGGCAGCAACCTAGAATCTCCCCTTGTGATTGCTACTTGATAACCAGATTGTGATAGGGCTGCATACTTTGCAAACCCTGAAAATGTGGTCAGAAACAATATCACATAACAGTCCCTCCCCTTCTCTCTTCTACGCCTTCTTCTTCTTCTCCCTCCATTTATTTTTTATCTGACATAATGCATGTGTAGTGACACAGCAATCAGTGGCATAAGAAGCGCTAGCTGCTGTTAACCAGTGAGGATTTCTCTATCAGAGTCCATAATGGCCAATTATGGTTCTAGGCTCCTGCGTTATGCTTGAGTGCAGCCAGCCTCAGCAGACCAGACCGTGTGACTACCACAATATACTGCTGCTTGTTCACAGCAACAGAAAACACTCTCTTCCTTCAATTAACTGGTTTACACAAAAAAACAAAATGACCTTGGCTAGTCTGATGTTGATAGTCTTTTCTAAAGAAGGAGAGTTAGCATGTTAATCCGGCATGTGCGCTCCGTTGCTCATAAAGCAGGTCCCATACCTGTGGCTGTAAACGTTCACTTTGAAATTGATTTGACTGAATGGAAATAGAAAGGGACCCCATTCACCTCATTCATAAGACAAGGCAATTGTCAACGCTGGTGCAAAATGATGATGATATGGTGATAATAGTAATAATAATGATAATAATTAATCATCATCATTCCACATAATACCATTTCAGTAAAAACACACGTCACTACTTTCTGCTGTTGGCCATCGTTTTGGCCGTGAGACCACACAGGTAGTGATTTATGTTTTTTTTTCCACTACTATTTTTTGCTTGTTTATTAGATAAGGTACAGATAGATAGGAAAGACAGGAAGAGTAGCAATGGGTTGGATTGGAATCCATGCTGCAGCAGTGTTCCATGGGCAGCAGCTCACTGCGTTCTCTCACCTTTTTCTTCATCTTGACGTTCTTGAAGATAGCATGGACTCTCCAGGTCTTGGCAAACATGGCACCAAACGCTGTTGTGTAGCCCACAATGAGGATCCATGTTCGCACCTGCAAGACGAGGACAGAAACAGTCAAAAGCTGTCAAAGAGCTGGACTAAAACAAAGATCTAGACTGACAAGATGTTAGGATTTATTTTTTCTTAGCCGACAAATTCACCAAAAGCTCTAAAAGTGCACTATAAATAGTCAGAATCCTTTCATAATTCCATGAAAGTGAATGTGCAAACTTCAGAGGAAGTCGTATACTAGGATCATGGCTGTCAACCTTATGCATATGTGCTATTAAAAAGAGACCTAGCAGCCTCTCCCTACTTGAAATCCAAGGATATTAAAACAAACCAAATACTATGGTGCCTTCTGTAGGCTATATCTGTATTTAGAATGAGTTGTAACTAAATAAGAGCAACAAAGCTATATCCTGTAATAACTCCCACAGTATCTAATTTAACAAGCCGGAAAAACACTACTTTAACACCCACTGCACTAAATGCTGTTTGTGTTTGTTTGTCTGTCTGTTGAAAAGCATTCTTGGCAGGGAGGCAGAGTCACAATAGAACAGACCAAGGCAGGAGATTCAGCAGCAACCCTATTCTCCCCCCTGTGTTGCTTGAGGAAAATAGGAGCCCTACTGAAAGAGACTGTTCTAGGGGCCCCTTGACAAATGACTAGGTCTGGTCTGTGTGGGGGATGAAAAAGATATATGACCCTAAATGACATCAAAGTTTATTAGTTGCGTACATCGATTTGAAGATGCTATTGCTGGTGCAGCGTAATACCTATGTTTCTAGCTCCAACAGTGCAGTAATACCTATGTTTCTAGCTCCAACAGTGCAGTAATACCTATGTTTCTAGCTCCAACAGTGCAGTAATACCTATGTTTCTAGCTCCAACAGTGCAGTAATACCTATGTTTCTAGCTCCAACAGTGCAGTAATACCTATGTTTCTAGCTCCAACAGTGCAGTAATACCTATGTTTCTAGCTCCAACAGTGCAGTAATACCTATGTTTCTAGCTCCAACAGTGCAGTAATACCTATGTTTCTAGCTCCAACAGTGCAGTAATACCTATGTTTCTAGCTCCAACAGTGCAGTAATACCTATGTTTCTAGCTCCAACAGTGCAGTAATACCTATGTTTCTAGCTCCAACAGTGCAGTAATACCTATGTTTCTAGCTCCAACAGTGCAGTAATACCTATGTTTCTAGCTCCAACAGTGCAGTAATACCTATGTTTCTAGCTCCAACAGTGCAGTAATACCTATGTTTCTAGCTCCAACAGTGCAGTAATACCTATGTTTCTAGCTCCAACAGTGCAGTAATACCTATGTTTCTAGCTCCAACAGTGCAGTAATACCTATGTTT
The DNA here is from genome assembly GCF_057628025.1 of Oncorhynchus mykiss. Taxonomy (NCBI): domain Eukaryota; kingdom Metazoa; phylum Chordata; class Actinopteri; order Salmoniformes; family Salmonidae; genus Oncorhynchus; species Oncorhynchus mykiss. Next base: position 68,794,542 of record NC_143039.1, on the reverse strand, counting down.
CTAGCTCCAACAGTGCAGTAATACCTATGTTTCTAGCTCCAACAGTGCAGTAATACCTATGTTTCTAGCTCCAACAGTGCAGTAATACCTATGTTTCTAGCTCCAACAGTGCAGTAATACCTATGTTTCTAGCTCCAACAGTGCAGTAATACCTATGTTTCTAGCTCCAACAGTGCAGTAATACCTATGTTTCTAGCTCCAACAGTGCAGTAATACCTATGTTTCTAGCTCCAACAGTGCAGTAATACCTATGTTTCTAGCTCCAACAGTGCAGTAATACCTATGTTTCTAGCTCCAACAGTGCAGTAATACCTAGCAATACAAAACAATCCACACAAAATCCAACAAATGAAAAGAAAGTAATTAAGAAATGTTGGAACGACTTCAATTAACAACACAAATAGTACTGGAACAGTAATCCAAATCCAATGTGTGTATACACCGGATGAATTTACACATTATATACTAAGAATGATATGTACAGCAGTATATATATTATAGTGGGAGAATGATATGTACAGCAGTAGATATGTTATAGTGGGAGAATGATATGTACAGCAGTAGATATATTATAGTGGGAGAATGATATGTACAGCAATAGATATGTTATAGTGGGAGAATGATATGTACAGCAGTAGATATGTTATAGTGGGAGAATGATATGTACAGCAGTAGATATATTATAGTGGGAGAATGATATGTACAGCAGTAGATATATTATAGTGGGAGAATGATATGTACAGCAGTAGATATGTTATAGTGGGAGAATGATATGTACAGCAGTAGATATATTATAGTGGGAGAATGATATGTACAGCAGTAGATATATTATAGTGGGAGAATGATATGTACAGCAGTAGATATATTATAGTGGGAGAATGATATGTACAGCAGTAGATATGTTATAGTGGGAGAATGATATGTACAGCAGTAGATATATTATAGTGGGAGAATGATATGTACAGCAATAGATATGTTATAGTGGGAGAATGATATGTACAGCAGTAGATATGTTATAGTGGGAGAATGATATGTACAGCAGTAGATATATTATAGTGGGAGAATGATATGTACAGCAGTAGATATGTTATAGTGGGAGAATGATATGTACAGCAGTAGATATGTTATAGTGGGAGAATGATATGTACAGCAGTAGATATATTATAGTGGGAGAATGATATGTACAGCAGTAGATATGTTATAGTGGGAGAATGATATGTACAGCAGTAGATATATTATAGTGGGAGAATGATATGTACAGCAATAGATATGTTATAGTGGGAGAATGATATGTACAGCAGTAGATATGTTATAGTGGGAGAATGATATGTACAGCAGTAGATATATTATAGTGGGAGAATGATATGTACAGCAGTAGATATATTATAGTGGGAGAATGATATGTACAGCAGTAGATATGTTATAGTGGGAGAATGATATGTACAGCAGTAGATATATTATAGTGGGAGAATGATATGTACAGCAGTAGATATATTATAGTGGGAGAATGATATGTACAGCAGTAGATATATTATAGTGGGAGAATGATATGTACAGCAGTAGATACAGTGCCTTGCGAAAGTATTCGGCCCCCTTGAACTTTGCGACCTTTTGCCACATTTCAGGCTTCAAACATAAAGATATAAAACTGTATTTTTTTGTGAAGAATGAACAACAAGTGGGACACAATCATGAAGTGGAACGACATTTATTGGATATTTCAAACTTTTTTAACAAATCAAAAACTGAAAAATTGGGCGTGCAAAATTATTCAACCCCCTTAAGTTAATACTTTGTAGCGCCACCTTTTGCTGCGATTACAGCTGTAAGTCGCTGGGGTATGTCTATCAGTTTTGCACATCGAGAGACTGACATTTTGCCCATTCCTCCTTGCAAAACAGCTCGAGCTCAGTGAGGTTGGATGGAGAGCATTTGTGAACAGCAGTTTTCAGTTATTTCCACAGATTCTCGATTGGATTCAGGTCTGGACTTTGACTTGGCCATTCTAACACCTGGATATGTTTATTTTTGAACCATTCCATTGTAGATTTTGCTTTATGTTTTGGATCATTGTCTTGCTGGAAGACAAATCTCCGTCCCAGTCTCAGGTCTTTTGCAGACTCCATCAGGTTTTCTTCCAGAATGGTCCTGTATTTGGCTCCATCCATCTTCCCATCAATTTTAACCATCTTTCCTGTCCCTGCTGAAGAAAAGAAGGCCCAAACCATGATGCTGCCACCACCATGTTTGACAGTGGGGATGGTGTGTTCAGGGTGTTGCTTTTACGCCAAACATAACGTTTTGCATTGTTGCCAAAAAGTTACATTTTGGTTTCATCTGACCAGAGCACCTTCTTCTACATGTTTGGTGTGTCTCCCAGGTGGCTTGTGGCAAACTTTAAACAACACTTTTTATGGATATCTTTAAGAAATGGCTTTCTTCTTGCCACTCTTCCATAAAGGCCAGATTTGTGCAATATACGACTGATTGTTGTCCTATGGACAGAGTCTCCCACCTCAGCTGTAGATCTCTGCAGTTCATCCAGAGTGATCATGGGCCTCTTGGCTGCATCTCTGATCAGTCTTCTCCTTGTATGAGCTGAAAGTTTAGAGGGACGGCCAGGTCTTGGTAGATTTGCAGTGGTCTGATACTCCTTCCATTTCAATATTATCGCTTGCACAGTGCTCCTTGGGATGTTTAAAGCTTGGGAAATCTTTTTGTATCCAAATCCGGCTTTAAACTTCTTCACAACAGTATCTCGGACCTGCCTGGTGTGTTCCTTGTTCTTCATGATGCTCTCTGCGCTTTTAACGGACCTCTGAGACTATCACAGTGCAGGTGCATTTATACGGAGACTTGATTACACACAGGTGGATTTTATTTATCATCATTAGTCATTTAGGTCAACATTGGATCATTCAGAGATCCTCACTGAACTTCTGGAGAGAGTTTGCTGCACTGAAAGTAAAGGGGCTGAATAATTTTGCACGGCCAATTTTTCAGTTTTTGATTTGTTAAAAAAGTTTGAAATATCCAATAAATGTCGTTCCACTTCATGATTGTGTCCCACTTGTTGTTGATTCTTCACAAAAAAATACAGTTTTATATCTTTATGTTTGAAGCCTGAAATGTGGCAAAAGGTCGCAAAGTTCAAGGGGGCCAAATACTTTCGCAAGGCACTGTATATTATAGTGGGAGAATGATATGTACAGCAGTAGATATATTATAGTGGGAGAATGATATGTACAGCAGTAGATATATTATAGTGGGAGAATAATATGTACAGCAGTAGATATATTACTAATAAATAAACTCACCTTTCTACTGACTCTGAAAAACACCAAAAGAAAGATTCTCAGGCTCCCTGCTCATCTGCGTGAACGTGCCTTAGGCATGTAGCAAGGAGACATGAGGATTGCAGATGTGGCCAGGGAAATAAATTGCAATGTCCGTACTGAGACGCCTAAGACAGCACTACAGAGAGACAGGACGGACAGCTGATCGTCCTCGCAGTGGCAGACCACATGTAACAACACCTGCACAGGATCGGTACATCCGAACATCACACCTGCAGGATAGGTACAGGGTGGCAACAACAACTGCCAGAGTTACACCAGGAACGCACAATCCCTCCATCAGTGCTCAGACTGTCAGCAATAGGCTGAGAGAGGCTGGACTGAGGGCTTGTAGGCCTGTTGTAAGGCAGGTCCTCACCAGACATCACCGGCAACTACGTTGCCTAAGGGCACAAACCCACCGTCGCTGGACCAGACAGGACTGGCAAAAAGTGCTCTTCACTGATGAGTCGCGGTTATGTCTCACCAGGGGTGAGAGTCGGATTTGCGTTTATCGTCGAAGGAATGAGCTTTACACTGAGGCCTGTACTCTGAAGCGGGAATGATTTGGAGGTGGAGGGTCAGCATCATCGGACTGAGCTTGTTGTCATTGCAGGCAATCTCAATGCTGTGCGTTACAGGGAAGACATCCTCCTCCCTCATGTGGTACCCTTCTTGCAGGTTCATCCTGACATGACCCTCCAGCATGACAATGCCACCAGCCTTGTTGCTCGTTCTGTGCATGATTTCCTGCAAGACAGGAATGTCAGTGTTCTGCCATGGCCAGCGAAGAGCCCGGATCTCAATCCCATTGAGCACGTCTGGGACCTGTTGGATCGGAGGGTGAGGGCTAGGGCCATTCCCCTCAGAAATGTCCGGGAACTTGCAGGTGCCTTGGTGGAAGAGTGGGGTAACATCTCACAACAAGAACTGGCAAATCTGGCGCAGTCCATGAAGAGGAGATGCAGTGCAGTACTTAATGCAGCTGGTGGCCACACCAGATACTGACTGTTACTTTTGATTTTGACCCCCCCTTTGTTCAGGGACGCATTATTCCATTTATGTTAGTCACATGTCTGTGGAACTTGTCCAGTTTATGTCTCAGTTGTTGAATCTTGTTATATATACAAATATTTACACATGTTAAGTTTGCTGAAAATAAAAGCAGTTGACAGTGAGAGGACTTTCTTTTTTTGCTGAGTTTATATGAACTAAAATGCAATGTACAGTAGTAGCAATATTACAATGAGTTATGTTGAGAATACAGTATATAAATACACAGTAGAAACCCCATAGCGAAATGGTAGATTACTTTCTGATGGCTTTGAGATGGCTATAAGCTGTTTATCAGTCTCTCGGTCCAGGCTTTGATGCCTGTACTGTCTCTGCCTTCTAGATGATAGCGGGGTGAACAGGCTATGGCTCGGGTGACAGAGTTCCTTGAGGTCCTTGATGATCTTCTTGGCCTTCCTGTGACACATGGTGCTGTAGATGTCCTGGACGGCAGGCAGTGTGCACCAAGTAAATGCGTTGGGCGGACCGCAGAGCCTTGTGGTTGTGGACTGTGCCAGGTGATGCTCTCAATGGCTCTCAATGGTACATTTGTAAAAGTTCATGAGTGTCTTTAGGGGTCATGCCAAATGTCTTCAGCCTCCTGAGGTTGAAGAGGTGCTGTTGCGCCTTTCTTTACCACATTGTCTGTGTGAAGGGACCATTTCAGGTCGTCAGTGATGTGCCGACAGTGGAACTTTTGACCCTCTGCACTGCGGCCCCATCAATGTGGACAGGGGCATGCTCTCTCTGCTGTCTCCTGTAGTCCACAATCAGCTCCTTCCTTTTGTTGACGTTGAGGTTATTTTCCTGGCTCCACTCTGCCTAGGCACTCACCTCCTCCCTGTAGGCTGTCTCGTCGTTGTTGGTAATTAGACCTACCACTGTTGTGTCGTCACTGTTGTGTAGCCAGCTCTCCTGTGGGCTACGACCACTCTCTTTCTCCTTCCCATTGAGGAGCAATGGCGCACTAGATAAAATACTGCCCTTGCTTGTTTTTAGAGTTTAAACTGGAATATACTTTTTTTTTACTCAAAAGGTAGCCTATTTGGTGTTCCTGTGTGTGGGTGTTTATGTGGGGCGAGGGAGGGGGAAGAGGGCAAAAAAGACAGCAAGAGAGGGATAGAGAAAGAGATAACAAAAAAACAATTACAGCAGCCATACAAAGAAAACAGTGCATATTGATTGGTTGGATCACATACTTTTCCTCAGCACTTCCTCTCTGATGTGACAGCCTCCATTTTGGATTGTTTTGGCTGAGGTGAGCCGGGCAGGCAGGCAGGCACTCGATGGCAGTTGATATGTGCTGCGCCACCCGCCTAGCTAACATTATTTATCTCTGTGGGTCCTGGTCAAAAGCAGTGCACTATATAGGGAATAGGGGGCCATTTGGGACGCAAACCAGTTATCGCTGTAATCAAACCTGTTTAATTAAACCAGAGGCTATGATAGTCACGTTCAAACGCTTGCTGTGGGAGCAGGAGTTTAATGTGCTCCATGTTAGGAAAGACCCAGGGACTGATCCAATCAACTCCCATTATATGAAGTCCCATCCCCTTCCTCCCGAGTGACACAGCGGTCTAAGGCACTGCATCTCAGTACTAGAGGCGTTACTACAGACACACTGGTTTGAATCAACGATGCGGTGCACAATTGGCCCAGCGTCGTCCGGGTTTGGCCGGTGTAGGCCGGCATTGTAAATAAGAATTTGTTCTTAACTGACTTGCCTAGTTAAATAAAGGTTAAAATGTAATTCTGAAGGGAGGAAGAGAATGTTAGCTAGTGTGCATTAGCATTAGCCTGGTTCTTACACCTTTTGAAGGGATGAAGAAAATACTTTTGGAAGTAGGAAAAGAATGATAGCTAATAGCTGGCGTTAGTCTGGGATGCACACCTTTTGAAGGGGATCAAGAGAGAATGCAAGCTAGCGTTAGAGTGGATCGCACACCTTTCGATGGGGGAGAAGACAGAAGAGAATGATATAGTATTAGCCTAGTGTTAGCCTGGGATCTTACACGTCATTAGCACAGCATATATGGGGTTCTAGCTGTACAGGTTATATACTCACAGTACACAAGGCCTCAAACTCTTTGTCGGACACCAAGGCGCCGTCCAGGCCGAAGAGGAAGATGGAGGAGTAGGAGAGCATTCCACCCAGGATGATAAGGTTGTTCATGTAGGGACTGGACATCTTGATCAGTCTGTAGGGAGAGGAGAGGAGCATGTACAGCAAGGTTTGGAATTGTGAGAGGAACACAGAGCTCCAAAACTGAAAAACTCAGAAGGACCATTTTAACATTGAAACATGTTTTATATAACAGTGCATGTGGAATGCAGTAACAGCAGCGGAGCGACTTGGGGGAACAGAGTTCCAAATGTGTTTTTGTCTTGGTGAATGCGCTATTTTCCCTATATTTCCCCCCACATGGGCCAACCTCCTAGCAATTTGAGTTCTAGCCAATGTGCTTCAGCCCCTTGCCAATTGAGTGACAGCTAGCAAGGTGCACACACAGCAGAGCGAGAGACTGAGCAATGATGTGGTGCACATACAGTATCTGCACAATTTTTGGAGACCACTTTTTGCTAGTGAGTGCTATTTTCAGAACTACTGGCTAAAAAGTATACAAAAGTACTGGTGAATGGATTTAACATTAGGACTGGGGGAGGGGAATCTAATTCTAGATCTGTACCGAGAAGAAACTTCCCCCCGGAGCTCTACTAGTCTAGATAGCACTAGTCCACCAAACTCCAAGTTTTCCTGACTCCATAGTATGGAAAGGCTCCTTGATGTTGTCAGCACAATGCTTTGATAACGAAGTGGGCTGTACTTTGATTGGTTCTCCTCTGTGTCTTTGTCACTCAAACACCAACATAGACAACCACACACAGCCTCAGAACGCCACCCACTTCCAACACAACTGTTGGATTTCCAAATCCAAACAACGTCTCAGAAAGGTCTCAGAAAACAATGTTTGAGAGAACCAATCAAAGCTCAACTAATTTCTGCGCAAATACTGCATTTACAATGGACTCCTGTCCGGGAACAGTGTGTCACAGCTCTCCCTTGCTGTGTACCACGTGAGTGGTGTCAGCTAGGCTACAGCTCTACCCACTCCTCCCCCCATTCCCCTCCCTCTTCCACTGACCTGTGGTTGCGGTTCTTGATGTTGAAGAAGAGGAATGCCCCTGCCATGAGCATGCCCAGGATGGTGATAACAGACAAGATGCTGTAGAGGGGTACGTTGATGTTGCGACGCTGCAGACGCACAAACGTACGGTCCTTAGGAGGCTCCACCCCTGAAATGAAGAGGAGGAACTCAGTTTGCCATATAAAAACAAGTATAATAATGACTTCTACAGGGGAAGGAAAGACAACCAAAAAGAGCCCTCACCAGTATTTAACATTGAAAAACAACTCCACAAGAAGGGGAAAAGAAAAATAAGTTGATTTGGAGGATCCACTCCGGAACGAAGACGAGGACATTCACAGACCCACTGGCAAAAACTGGTTGAATCAACATTGTTTTCACGTCATTTCAGCAACATTCAAAATAATATGATGACGTTGGATTGATGTGGAAAAGTGATTGGATTTGCAAAAAATTCATCAACGTTAGGGAATTTCATATTTTTTCCACCCAACTTTTAACCTAAATCCAATAACATAGTGCTTTTTTGGGGGGTGAATTTATATTAGTTGACAACTCAATCAAATGTAAATCGAACCTAGATGTGGAACTGACGTCTGTGCCCAGTGGGGATGTTCCTAGCCTGAGAAATGTACAATAACCCACAGAGAATTCTTTAGATTTCTCTGTGGGGGCGGCAGGGTAGCCTAGTGGTGTGGTGGACTAGTAACCGAAAAGTTGCAAGTTCAAATCCCAGAGCTGACAAGGTACAAATCTGTTGTTCTGCCCCTGAACAGGCAGTTAACCCACTGTTCCTAGGCCATCGTTGAAAATTAGAATTTGTTCTTAACTGACTTGCCTAGGTAAATAAAATATTTGAAGTGTATCCATTTATCCAGTGACTTTGATTCTACAGTATGTAAAGTACTGAACACTTCTACAGGAGAAGGACAGATCCAAAATTAACCCTCACCATTAGGCTACTTAACATTGGAAAACGCCTCAATTTGGCTACTTTCTTATCAGCTGTGTAAATGTACCTCCATACAGAATCGGTTGTCTTGGTGAGCGACCGTTGTTTCTTATGTTTGCCCGTTCCTTTCCTCTCTGTGTCTTTGTGCCCATCGATTTCAACGTCTCATCTTACTGAGCTATCTTATGGTGGTTTGACACATAGAAACAAATGTTTTGGCTGTCCCAGAGTGTGTTTGTATGGGACTACAGGGAGGGAGGGGAGGGGTTTCTTGTCAACACAAGAAAACATAGTGTAATAAAAATGCTGGTAAATAATTCAACATAGAATGATTGATTGAGAGGAGCGTACTGGATGCCCTGTGTGTGCGCGTACAAGCACGCATGCACAAACACACACACACACACACACACACACACACACACACACACACACACACACACACACACACACACACACACACACACACACACACACACACACAATCTCATGTGTACTTACCTTGGAACCTCATCGTGTTGTTGATGAGATCCAGGACATCAGCAATAGCGTTGTACTCTCCAACCTTCACCTCCTGCCCCTCTGTTAGGAACACAACCAGGAAAGGCGTCAGTTAGGACAGCATGTGGACAACACTTTGGACAACTTTCTCTTTCAGTCAACTAGACAGCTCTCGCTGTAAAATTGCAGAGATCTGACCCAAAATAACTGTAACATTTCAAATAAGACAATATCTATTCCAAAACGAATGAGGAATACCGCAGAGTGAGTTCTCATTTACAGCTTGTGTGTTTTAGCTAAGCGTGGAAATCAGTGATTAGATCAAGCTAACAGAGAGTAATGGCATTGGGTTAATGGTTGTGATACAGATTGGTATAATGGCTAGCAACAGTAACGTACTGGGGTGTATTCGTTTGTACCCTCTGTAGCAAACAGTAGTGAAACGCTTTGCAACTGAAAACGTTTTGCAAAGAAAATTAGTGTTTTTTATTGGACAAGTTCAGGTTAGTCCTTCTCCGTTTTAGCCAATTTGCTTCCATTTGTTTCCTAGTGAATACACCCCGCACAAACTATACACACATTACCGGAGAACAAATCTCCAGTGAAAAAAACAATCGTAAAAATAAAAGCAACAATAAATAAAAACAATAGTATGCTGGCAATGGTAATGCAATACATTGGCATTTTCACAGATACAGTAAAATGAGTCTAAATTGTGATTTATCCTGAGCCATAACACAAACCTCTCTCTTGAGCGCTATTTAAAACAGCCATTTCCTTCAAGAGACGTCTTAAAAGCTGATACAGGGCTCTATGCCTAAGTTTAAAAATGTATGTGTGTATTACAGGCTCTGTATTGACCCTGTCACACACAGCAGCTCCATCACTCTCCTTCTCATACAAATGGGTGAACAGTTACACTCAGCACACAGGGGGAGGGGGGATATGAGGGGAGACGATTCGACTCTCGGTCTCTCCCTCGGTCTCTTTACAGTGTGAGGCTTGATAACAAATGTAAATGTTGGTTCTGTGTCAGATACACATAAACACTACGCAATTATGACTACTACGTCCCTGAGCTGTTGCTGCTATGTTAGCGCAAAACCTTCACCCAACTTCTGAAATTACGTTTCACATCTGTTTGTTCAATTACCTCCTTCATTACTGTAAATCAGATACAGATTGAAACACTAGCCTGATCCCATATCTGTTTGGCGTGACGACCATAGGAGCGGGCAATACAGCACAAACAGATCTGGGATCAGTGCATTTCTGTTAATCACATTCAGATTGATGAACCCAGAGGTTCCAGACACAGAGGTGCTGATACACTAGCTTGATCACAGATATGTTCGTCCATAGGAGTTGGCAAGACAGCACAAACAGATCTGGGATCAAGCTAATGATGCACTGTTTATGCTGCCCATGTATAGCAGGGTGACTTCCGTCCCTGTCTACCTGACCTAGGTTGAAGACTTAAAAAATATAGATATATTCATTTTTTTAAACCTCTTTTTCTCTCCAATTGGTAGTTACAGTCTTGTCTCATCGCTGCAACTCCCATACAGACTCGGGAGAGGCAAAGGTCGAGAGCCGTATTGCTTCTTCACACAATGCCCACTTAACCCGGATCCCAGCCGCACCAATGTGTCGGAGGAAACGACGTACACCTGGCGACCGTGTCAATATGCATTGCACCCAGCCCGCCACAGGAGTCGTTAGTGTGCAATGGGACAAGAACATCCCTACCTGCCAATCCGTCCCCTAACCCAGGCCAATTGTGTGCCGCCCTGTTCCCTATATAGTACACTACTATTGACCAAGGCCCATAGGAAATAGGGTACCATTTGGGATGCAGGGTTATTCTCTACAGCTGTCCCAATCAAACCTACGTCATCCTACCATCTCAGCACTCTATTGCTGGAGATGACAGAACGTGAATTTCATTCAATAATGAATTAACCTTCATATAGCTTTAAACTTAGGGGGAAACACCTTTACATCTCTCTACACTGGCTCAGACGCTTGTCCAATGTGGCAGGGCATGCAAACAATTACAGACTACCAAGGGAAGCACAGCCACAAACTGCCCAGTGCCACGAGCCTACCAGGCGAGCTAAATTACTTCTATGCTCGCTTCGAGACAAGTAACACTGAAGCATGCATGAGAGCATCAGCTGTCCCGGACGACTGTGTGATCACGCTCTCCGTAGCCGATGTGAGTAAGACCTTTAAACAAGTCAACGTTCACAAGGCCGCAGGGCTAGATGGATTACCAGGACGCATACTCCGAGCATGCACTGACCAACTGGCAAGTGTCTTCACTGACATTTTCAACCTCTCCCTGTCTGAGTCTGTAATACCAACATGTTTCAAGCAGTCTACCATAGTCCCTGTGCCCAAGAACACTAAAGTAACCTGCCTAAATTACTACCAACCCGTAGCACTCAAATCTGTAGCCATGAAATTATTTCAAAGGCTGGTCATGGCTCACATCAACATCATTATCCCAGAAACCCTAGACCCACTCCAATTTACATACCACCCCAACAGATCCACAGATGATGCAATCGCTATTATAGTCCACACTCCCCTTTAACACCTGGACAAAAAGAACACCTATGTGAGAATGCTTTTCATTGACTACAGCTCAGCATTCAACACCAGAGTGCCCTCAAAGCTCATCACTAAGCTAAGGAAACTGGGACTAAACACCTCTCTCTGCAACTGGATCCTGCCCCCAGGTGGTAAGGGTAGACAACAACACATCTGCCACGCTGATCCTCAACACGGAGGCCCCTCAGGAGTGCATGCTTAGTCCCCTGCTGTACTCTCTGTTCACTCATGACTGCATGGCCAGACACGACTCCAACACTATCATTAAGTTTGCCGATGACACAACAAAGGTAGGCCTGATCACCGACAACATCGAAACACCCTGTAGGGAGGAGGTCAGAGACCTGGCTTTGTGGTGCCAGGACAACAACCTCTCCCTCAACTTGATCAAGACGAAGGAGATGATTGTGGACTACAGGAAAAGGAGGACAGAGCACTCCCCCATTCTCATTGATGGGGCTGTGTTGGAGCAGGTTGAGAGCTTCAAGTTCATTTGTGTCCATATCACCAACAAACTAACATGGTCCAAGCACACCAAGACAGTTATGAAGAGGGCACAACAAAACCTATTTCTCCTCAGAAGAATGAAGTTATTTAACATGGGTCCTCAGATCCTCAAAAGGTTCTACAGCTGCCCCATCGAGAGCATCCAGCTGCACTGGTTGCATCACTGCCTGGTATGGCAACTGCTCGGCCTCCGATCGCAAGGCACTACAAAGGGTAGTGCGTACAGCCCAGTACATCACCGGGATGCCATCCAGGACCTCTATACCAGACGGTGTCAGAGGAAGGCCCTAAACATTGTAAAAGACTCCAGCCACCCTAATCATAGACTGTTCTCTCTGCTGCCACACGGCAAGCGATACCGGAGCGCCAAGGAAATGAATTAACATTTTGAAAAAATATGTTTGGGGTATTTTTTTCTTAAAACTGCATTGTTGGTTAAGGGCTTGTAAAGTAAGTATTTCTACAACCTGTTGTATTCAGCATTTCACTGTAAGGTCTACAACCTGTTGTGTTCAGCATTTCACTGTAAGGTTTACAACCTGTTGTATTCAGCATTTCACTGTAAGGTCTACAACCTGTTGTATTCAGCATTTCACTGTAAGGTCTACAACCTGTTGTATTCAGCATTTCACTGTAAGGTCTACTACACCTGTTGTGTTCAGCATTTCACTGTAAGGTCTACTACACCTGTTGTATTCAGCATTTCACTGTAAGGTCTACTACACCTGTTGTATTCAGCATTTCACTGTAAGGTCTACTACACCTGTTGTATTCAGCATTTCACTGTAAGGTCTACCTACACCTGTTGTATTCAGCATTTCACTGTAAGGTCTACAACCTGTTGTATTCAGCATTTCACTGTAAGGTCTACAACCTGTTGTATTCAGCATTTCACTGTAAGGTCTACTACACCTGTTGTATTCAGCATTTCACTGTAAGGTCTACTACACCTGTTGTATTCAGCATTTCACTGTAAGGTCTACTACACCTGTTGTATTCAGCATTTCACTGTAAGGTCTACTACACCTGTTGTATTCAGCATTTCACTGTAAGGTCTACTACACCTGTTGTATTCAGCATTTCACTGTGAGGTCTACTACACCTGTTGTATTCAGCATTTCACTGTGAGGTCTACTACACCTGTTGTATTCAGCATTTCACTGTAAGGTCTACAACCTGTTGTATTCAGCATTTCACTGTAAGGTCTACTACACCTGTTGTATTCAGCATTTCACTGTAAGGTCTACAACCTGTTGTATTCAGCATTTTACTGTAAGGTCTACTACACCTGTTGTATTCAGCATTTCACTGTGAGGTCTACTACACCTGTTGTATTCAGCATTTCACTGTAAGGTCTACAACCTGTTGTATTCAGCATTTCACTGTAAGGTCTACAACCTGTTGTATTCAGCATTTCACTGTAAGGTCTACAACCTGTTGTATTCAGCATTTCACTGTAAGGTCTACCTACACCTGTTATATTCAGCATTTCACTGTAAGGTCTACCTACACCTGTTGTATTCAGCATTTCACTGTAAGGTCTACTACACCTGTTGTATTCAGCATTTCACTGTAAGGTCTACCTACACCTGTTGTATTCAGCATTTCACTGTAAGGTCTACAACCTGTTGTATTCAGCATTTCACTGTAAGGTCTACAACCTGTTGTATTCAGCATTTCACTGTAAGGTCTACTACACCTGTTGTATTCAGCATTTCACTGTAAGGTCTACTACACCTGTTGTATTCAGCATTTCACTGTAAGGTCTACTACACCTGTTGTATTCAGCATTTCACTGTGAGGTCTACTACACCTGTTGTATTCAGCATTTCACTGTGAGGTCTACTACACCTGTTGTATTCAGCATTTCACTGTAAGGTCTACAACCTGTTGTATTCAGCATTTCACTGTAAGGTCTACTACACCTGTTGTATTCAGCATTTCACTGTAAGGTCTACAACCTGTTGTATTCAGCATTTTACTGTAAGGTCTACTACACCTGTTGTATTCAGCATTTCACTGTGAGGTCTACTACACCTGTTGTATTCAGCATTTCACTGTAAGGTCTACAACCTGTTGTATTCAGCATTTCACTGTAAGGTCTACAACCTGTTGTATTCAGCATTTCACTGTAAGGTCTACTACACCTGTTGTGTTCAGCATTTCACTGTAAGGTCTACTACACCTGTTGTATTCAGCATTTCACTGTAAGGTCTACTACACCTGTTGTATTCAGCATTTCACTGTAAGGTCTACTACACCTGTTGTATTCAGCATTTCACTGTAAGGTCTACCTACACCTGTTGTATTCAGCATTTCACTGTAAGGTCTACAACCTGTTGTATTCAGCATTTCACTGTAAGGTCTACAACCTGTTGTATTCAGCATTTCACTGTAAGGTCTACTACACCTGTTGTATTCAGCATTTCACTGTAAGGTCTACTACACCTGTTGTATTCAGCATTTCACTGTAAGGTCTACTACACCTGTTGTATTCAGCATTTCACTGTGAGGTCTACTACACCTGTTGTATTCAGCATTTCACTGTGAGGTCTACTACACCTGTTGTATTCAGCATTTCACTGTAAGGTCTACAACCTGTTGTATTCAGCATTTCACTGTAAGGTCTACTACACCTGTTGTATTCAGCATTTCACTGTAAGGTCTACAACCTGTTGTATTCAGCATTTTACTGTAAGGTCTACTACACCTGTTGTATTCAGCATTTCACTGTGAGGTCTACTACACCTGTTGTATTCAGCATTTCACTGTAAGGTCTACAACCTGTTGTATTCAGCATTTCACTGTAAGGTCTACAACCTGTTGTATTCAGCATTTCACTGTAAGGTCTACAACCTGTTGTATTCAGCATTTCACTGTAAGGTCTACCTACACCTGTTCTATTCAGCATTTCACTGTAAGGTCTACCTACACCTGTTGTATTCAGCATTTCACTGTAAGGTCTACTACACCTGTTGTATTCAGCATTTCACTGTAAGGTCTACCTACACCTGTTGTATTCAGCATTTCACTGTAAGGTCTACAACCTGTTGTATTCAGCATTTCACTGTAAGGTCTACAACCTGTTGTATTCAGCATTTCACTGTAAGGTCTACAACCTGTTGTATTCAGCATTTCACTGTAAGGTCTACTACACCTGTTGTATTCAGCATTTCACTGTAAGGTCTACTACACCTGTTGTATTCAGCATTTCACTGTAAGGTCTACTACACCTGTTGTATTCAGCATTTCACTGTGAGGTCTACTACACCTGTTGTATTCAGCATTTCACTGTGAGGTCTACTACACCTGTTGTATTCAGCATTTCACTGTAAGGTCTACCTACACCTGTTGTATTCAGCATTTCACTGTAAGGTCTACTACACCTGTTGTATTCAGCATTTCACTGTAAGGTCTACAACCTGTTGTATTCAGCATTTTACTGTAAGGTCTACTACACCTGTTGTATTCAGCATTTCACTGTGAGGTCTACTACACCTGTTGTATTCAGCATTTCACTGTAAGGTCTACAACCTGTTGTATTCAGCATTTCACTGTAAGGTCTACAACCTGTTGTATTCAGCATTTCACTGTAAGGTCTACAACCTGTTGTATTCAGCATTTCACTGTAAGGTCTACCTACACCTGTTCTATTCAGCATTTCACTGTAAGGTCTACCTACACCTGTTGTATTCAGCATTTCACTGTAAGGTCTACAACCTGTTGTATTCAGCATTTCACTGTAAGGTCTACCTACGCCTGTTGTATTCAGCATTTCACTGTAAGGTCTACCTACGCCTGTTGTATTCAGCGCATGTGACAAATACAATTTGATTTGATTTACTAAACCATAAGAAATTGTTTGAATATTAATGCATTCGGTGTTCTTACACTGCACCCTCAGCCGCAGTCTGCGGTAAAGTTCCTCTTAGGTCTTAGAAACAGATCTAGGATCAGCTTCCCTTCTCCCAATCCTAACCGTAACCATTAATGAGGAAAATGCAAAGCTGTCCCTGTCAGCTTACCAGGAGACTTTATGTAAGGTGATCTGTAGGCTGATGAGTTGAGGGGGGATGTAGGGTGAAGTTGCCCCTAGATGCTTATCTTGGGTCAGCGTTGCATTTCCCCCACTAATGGTTAAGGTTAGGATTGGGGAGGGGAAGCTGATCTTAGATCTGTACCTAAGGGGAACTTAACCACAGAGCGGGGCTGAGAGTGAAAGACAGGCTTTGATAGATCCTTCAAAAGGGGAATGAGTGAGCTGTTCCCACACTGCATGAGGACAGATGGCAGGGTTGAGGAGAGGATCAGATCCTGGTTAAATATTCAGCCAGGGCAATCCCTCCTCTCGCTCTCTCTCCTCTCCTCTTTTTCTCGGCTCTCTCTCACTCTCTCTCACTTTCTCTTCATCTCCTGTGTCAAACAGTCGTCACACACTCCCTGAGAAGCCAGGAGGGAGGGAGGGAGGGAGGGAGGGAGGGGGGGGGGAGAGACAGAGAGAGAGAGAGAGAGAGAGAGAGAGAGAGAGAGAGAGAGGGAGGGAGGGAGGAAGGAAGGAAGGAAGGGAAGGATGGTAGCCATAATAAGGTCATGATATGAATGGAGGGAGGGTGGGAGAGAGAGAGGGGTGAAAAGAAGAGATGAGTATGTGGAAGAGTTAGGAGGAGATTCAGAGAGAGAGAGAGAGGGGTGAAAATGAGAAAATGAGAGAGAGAGAGGGGAGAAAAGGAGAGAGAGAGAGGGGAGAAAAGGAGAAAGGCAGGTGTGTGTCATGCGGGAGGGTGAGTGGTGGGGAGGGGGGGGGGGGGGGTGTTCTGCCTAAGGCTAGGTACTCATAATGACATTTTCACAGCGCTATGGAGCAAGAGCTCTCCAGTTCACTGATGATAACATTTATTTGCTTATCCATGACATGACTGCCAGTTGCCTTCCAATTGAAAAACTCCCTCACTCCCACAACCAAACAGGTCCGCCTCCCCCGAGTGTTTCCACACACACACACATGCACGCACACAAACACACCTACATCCCGATTTAAGCTGCCACAGGGGGCACCTCTGCAGTGGGGTAGATAAGATAAAGATGAGCGGATTAATAATGGCATACTGGTGCTGAGGGAGGGGTGGGCCGGGAGCTGGGGGGATTCCCCCAAATACAGATCACACCCCTGGGTAGAAAATCCCACCCGGCAGCCCCCTGGCAGTCAACCACCACTGGTTGGGTAACCCCAGAGTAGGATAACTATGACATCATCATCAGCCAGACAGAAACCAATCATAATACTAGAGCAATTCAACAGAACATCACAGCAATGCAACAATCCTACAACATGTGCTTACAGTACCTTGAAACTGTGTGAATTTGATGGTTCCCATCCGTTCTCCGTTCCTGAACATGACTTGGCCCTGGATAGAAAAGGAATGAAAAACACATTTAGAACATTTTAAAGCATTTAAAGTACTTAAGGACTCAATGAGGAATCACATGTTCAATACAATACACTTGTTGCCTTGTCCATATTATGCTGCCTTGTCCATGTGACATGATCCACATCAGCTACCAAGCTGAAACCAAACATTGTTGACCCTTGTTAATGTGTCGGAGGAAACACTGTACACCTGGCGACCATGTCAGCGTGCATTGCACCCAGTCAGCCACAAGAGTCTATAGAGCACGATGGGATAAGGACAACATGGCCGGCCAAACTCTCTCCTAACCCGACAACGCTGGGCCAATTGTTCGCCGCCTCATGGGTCTCCCAGTCATGGCCAGCTGCGACACATCCTGGGATCGAACAAGGATCTGTGAGACACTGCACCACTCGGGAGGCCCCAAGTGTTGGCACATTAACAGATTTTAGTGGACTAGCACTGGGCTTCTTTTTGGATTAGAAGTTTGCAAAAATGCGTCTGTTCATACGAAGTAAACAAAATGATTGGTCAGCAGATTAATTTGCTGATATCCTAAGAATATATTTTTGCTGTAGCACCCGCTCAAGCAGGTACAGTTGAAGGCGGAAGTTACACCGTAGCCAACTACATTTAAACTCAGTTTTTCACAATTCCTGACATTTAATCCTAGTAAAAATTGCCTGTCTTATTTTAAGAATGTGAAATGTCAGAATAATAGTAACAAGTATGATTTATTTCATATTTTATTTATTTTATCACATTCCCTGTGGGTCAGAAGTTTACATGCACTCATTTAGTATTTGGTAGCATTGCCTTTAAATTGTTCAACTTGGGTCAAACATTTCTGGTAGCCTTCCACAAGCTTCCCACAATAAGTTGGGTGAATTTTGTCCCATTCCTCCTGACAGAGCTGGTGTAACTGAGTCAGGTTAGTAGGCCTTCTTGCTCGCACACGCTTTTTCAGTTCTGCCCACAAATCTTCTATAGGATTGAGGTCAGGGCTTTGTGATGGCCACTTCAATACCTTGACTTTGTTGTCCATAAGCCATTTTGACACAACTTTGGAAGTATGCTTGGGGTCATTGTCCATTTGGAAGACACATTTGCTTTAACTTCCTGACTGATGTCTTGAGATGTTTCTTCAATATATCCACCAAATTTTCTTACCTCCCAATGCCATCTATTTTGTGAAGTACACCAGTCCCTCCTGCAGCAAAGCACCCCCACAACATGATGCTGCCACCCACGTGCTTCATGGTTGGGATGGTGATCTTCGGCTTGCAAGCCTCCCCCTTTTTCCTCCAAACATAACGATGGTCATTATGGCCAAACAGTTTCATCAGACCAGAGGACATTTCTCCAAAAAGTATGATCTATGTCCCCATGTCCAGTTGCAAACCGTAGCCTGGCTTTTTTATGGCGGTTTTGGAGCAGTGGCTTCTTCCTTGCTGAGCAGCCTTTCAGGTTATGTCGATGTAGGACTCGTTTTACTGTGGATATAGATACTTTTGTATCTGTTTCCTTCAGGATCTTCACAAGGTCATTTGCTGTTGTACTGGGATGATTTGCACTTTTTAAACCAAAGTACGTTCATCTCTAGGAGACAGAACGTGTCTCCTTCCTGAGCGGTATGACGGCTGCGTGGTCCCATGGTGTTTATACTTGCGTACTATTGTTTGTACAGATGAACGTGGTACCTTCAGGCGTTTGGAAATTGATTCCAAGGATGAACCAGACTTCAACTGTATATTTCACTGGTCATCCCCAAAGCCAACACCTTTCCTTCCAGTTCTCTGCTACCAATGACTGGAACGAATTGTAAAAATCACTGAAGCTGGAGTCTTATATCTCCCTCACTAACTTTAAGCATCAGCTGTCAGAGCAGCTTACTGTGTACCTGTACACAGCCAATATTTATCCTCTTGCTTATTTGCACTTCAGTATCTCTACTTGCACATCATCATCTGCACATCTATCACTACAGTTTTAATGCTAAATTGTAATTATTTTGCCTCTATGGCCTATTTGCCTTACCTCCCTACTCTTCTACATTTACACACACTGTACATATATTTTTCTATTGTGTTATTGACTGTACGTTTGTTTATGTGTAACTCTGTGTTGTTGTTTTTGTCGCACTGCTTTGCTTTATCTTGGCCAGGTTGCAGTTGTAAATGAGAACTCTTATCACAAATCTTCTTTAATGTCTTAAGTGAGAATACCACCTTTTGGCTACTGAACAGACATCATTTGTCAGTCCTTCTACCTTTAAAACTTTGACATGTCTTTGAGTTCAGCCTTAAGTGAAAGCGACTGGAAACAAATGACACTCTTCACATGGATCATCATTGATATTCTAAAAAAAAACAATCGAGCCCAAATAAAATCATGAAGAAAATATGCAGATATTTTCACACACAAAAAGTCTGGCAACTAACACATTGCCTTCCCTCCCTTATCCGTCCTCATCCATCAAGACTGTGGAATTAATTCATCAAGCCATCTGCCCATAGAACTCCCTAATTAAACATTTAACTGGATCTGAGATTACTGCCGGCCACAGAAAAACAGGTGAACGAGAGAGACAGAGAGAGAGAGTTAGCATGGAGCTGATTAATAAAACAGCGCTGACAGAGAGATGGGAAGGAAGGAAACCTATTGAAGAGCCAATTTCAGTTCAAAAAGACGCTGAGGCTTTGAAGTCAGTCGCTGGGCGGGTTTCTGCACCCTGATTGGTACCCTGTATTTGTATGCATCTGTGATGTGACTGAGTGTCTGTCTGTGTGAGCCCGGAGAGAGAGAGCTAGCTAAACCTACTGTCCTCACAGACAGCAGTCTAGGCTAACTGCGGTGGGATGGAGAGTTTTCTGCTGTTGTATGGCATTTAAAAAGTGACTGAAAGTGTAAGCTCAGAGAGAGAGAGAGATACCTATAGGTAACTGCCAAAATAAAGGAAGCTCTTGAGTAAATGAGGGATACACAGTGCATTGAAAGCAGGTGCGACCACACAGGTGTGGTTCCTGAGTTAATTAAGCAATTAACATCAGGTCATGTATAAAAAATGCCCAGTTGCCCACTACTTTGGCTAGCATTTTTTTCAAATGTATTTTATTTTACCTTTATTTAACCAGGTAGGCAAGTTGAGAACAAGTTCTCATTTACAATTGCGACCTGGCCAAGATAAAGCAAAGCAGTTCGACAGATACAACGACACAGAGTTACACATGGAGTAAAACAAACATAGTCAATAATACAGTATAAACAAGTCTATATACAATGCGAGCAAATGAGGTGAGAAGGGAGGTAAAGGCAAAAAAGGCCATGGCGGCAAAGTAAATACAATATAGCAAGTAAAACACTGGAATGGTAGTTTTGCAATGGAAGAATGTGCAAAGTAGAAATAAAAATAATGGGGTGCAAAGGAGCAAAATAAATAAATTAATTAAATACAGTTGGGAAAGAGGTAGTTGTTTGGGCTAAATTATAGGTGGGCTATGTACAGGTGCAGTAATCTGTGAGCTGCTCTGACAGTTGGTGCTTAAAGCTAGTGAGGGAGATAAGTGTTTCCAGTTTCAGAGATTTTTGTAGTTCGTTCCAGTCATTGGCAGCAGAGAACTGGAAGGAGAGGCGGCCAAAGAAAGAATTGGTTTTGGGGGTGACTAGTGAGATATACCTGCTGGAGCGTGTGCTACAGGTGGGAGATGCTATGGTGACCAGCGAGCTGAGATAAGGGGGGACTTTACCTAGCAGGGTCTTGTAGATGACATGGAGCCAGTGGGTTTGGCGACGAGTATGAAGCGAGGGCCAGCCAACGAGAGCGTACAGGTCGCAATGGTGGGTAGTATATGGGGCTTTGGTGACAAAACGGATTGCACTGTGATAGACTGCATCCAATTTGTTGAGTAGGGTTTTAGAGGCTATTTTGTAAATGACATCGCCAAAGTCGAGGATTGGTAGGATGGTCAGTTTTACAAGGGTATGTTTGGCAGCATGAGTGAAGGATGCTTTGTTGCGAAATAGGAAGCCAATTCTAGATTTAACTTTGGATTGAAGATGTTTGATATGGGTCTGGGAGGAGAGTTTACAGTCTAACCAGACACCTAAGTATTTGTAGTCCACGTATTCTAAGTCAGAGCCGTCCAGAGTAGTGATGTTGGACAGGCGGGTAGGTGCAGGTAGCGATCGGTTGAAGAGCATGCATTTAGTTTTACTTGTATTTAAGAGCAATTGGAGGCCACGGAAGGAGAGTTGTATGGCATTGAAGCTTGCCTGGAGGGTTGTTAACACAGTGTCCAAAGAAGGGCCGGAAGTATACAGAATGGTGTCGTCTGCGTAGAGGTGGATCAGAGACTCACCAGCAGCAAGAGCGGCCTCATTGATGTATACAGAGAAGACAGTCGGTCCAAGAATTGAACCCTGTGGCACCCCCATAGAGACTGCCAGAGGTCCGGACAGCAGACCCTCCGATTTGACACACTGAACTCTATCAGAGAAGTAGTTGGTGAACCATGCGAGGCAATCATTTGAGAAACCAAGGCTGTCGAGTCTGCCGATGAGGATGTGGTGATTGACAGAGTCGAAAGCCTTGGCCAGATCAATGAATACGGCTGCACAGTAATGTTTCTTATCGATGGCGGTTAAGATATTGTTTAGGACCTTGAGCGTGGCTGAGGTGCACCCATGACCAGCTCTGAAACCAGATTGCATTGCAGAGAAGGTATGGTGAGATTCGAAATGGTCGGTAATCTGTTTGTTGACTTGGCTTTCGAAGACCTTAGAAAGGCATGGTAGGATGGCTAGAAGACCTCAGTGACTTTGAAAGATGGTTCTCAAAAGAGCATGGGATGTTTCATCTCAACCCAACTGAACACTTATGGGAGATTCTGGATGAATGATGTCACATTCCTCTGATAGATTTCCAGACACTTGTAGAATCTATCCCAGGGCGCATTGAAGCTGTTCTGGCGGCTTGTGGTGGCCCAACACCCTATTAAGACACTTTATGTTGGTGTTTCCTCCGGCAGTTACCTGTAGCTAGGCTCGACACTGCTGCTAAGTGCTATATTTATATAAAATGTTTTACCTTTATTTAACTAAGCAAGTCAGTTAAGAACAAATTCTTATTTTCAATGACAGCCTAGGAACAGTGGGTTAACTGCCTATTCAGGGGCAGAACGACAGATTTGTACCTTGTCAGCTCGGGGATTTGAACTTGTACCCTTCCGGTTACTAGTCCAACGCTCTAACCACTAGGCTACCCTGCCGCCCCATATGCTGACAGTGGTGAGATGGCGCTAAAACAAAAAGAGTCTTTAGGCTAAGCATCGGTAGAAAACTGCAGTAGAAAAGTACCATAAGTGTTTCCTGCTTCCTATTCTGAGACTCCGGTAGTGTTTTTCTTTACAGTGGCCTGCGAAAGTATTCACCCCCCTTGGCATTTTTCCAATTTTGTTGCCTTACAACCTGGAATTAAAATTGATTTTTTTTGCCTACCATGCCTATCACTTTGCAGAAGATTTTATTGTGAAACAAACAAGAAATAAGACAAAAAAAACTGAAAACTTGAGCGTGCATAACTATTCACCCCCCCAAAGTCAATACTTTGTAGAGTCACCTTTTGCAGCAATTACAGATGCAAGTCTCTTGGGGTATGTCTGTATAAGCTTGCCACATCTAGCCACTGAGATTTTTGCCCATTTTTCAAGGCAAAACTGTTCCAGCTCCTTCAAGTTGGATGGGTTCCACTGGTGAACAGCAATATTTAAATCATACCACAGATTCTTAATTGGATTGAGGTCTGGGCTTTCACTAGGGCATTCCAAGATATGTAAATGTTTCCCCTTAAACCACTCGGGTGTTGCTTTAGCAGTATGCTAGGGCCATTGTCCTGCTGGAAGGTGAACCTCCCAGTATCAAATCTCTTGAAGACTGAAACAGGTTTTCCTCAAGAATTTCCCTGTATTTAGCGCCATCCAGCATTCCTTCAATTCTGACCAGTTTCCCAGTCCCTGCCGATAAAAAACACATGCACAGCATGATGCTGCCACCACGCTTCACTGTGGGGATGGTGTTCTCGGGGTGACGAGAGGTGTTGGGTTTGAGCCAGACATAGCGTTTTCCTTGATGGCCAAAAAGCTCAATTTTAGTCTCATCTAACCAGAGTACCTTCTTCCATATGTTTGGGGAGTCTCCCACATGCCTTTTGGCGGACACCATACGTGTTTGCTTATTTTTCTATTTAAGCAATGGCTTTTTTTTCTGGCCACTCTTCTGTAAAGTCCAACTCTATGGAGTGTACGGCTTATAATGGTCCCATGTGACAGATCATGTGACACTTAGATTGCATACAGGTGGAATTTATTTAACTAATTACTGTATGTGACTTCTGAAGGTAATCGGTTGCACCAGATCTTATTTAGGGGCTTCATAGCATATGCATGCACCACTTTAAAAAATATATATATTTAGAATTTTTTGAAACAAGTTATTTTTCTCATTTCACTTCACCAATTTGGACTATACATGAAATCCAAATAAAAATCAATTGAAATTACAGGTTGTAATGCAACAAAATAGGAAAAATGCCACGGGGGTGAATACTTTTGCAAGGCACTGTAAATGTATAAGTACTCAGGGTCAGATGCTGTAACTCTGGAACGAAGGAACTTTTTACCTGCCATCAATTGTGTTTAATAAGACGGTGTAATTGTGTCTTTCTGCAGGAGTATGTAGGAGAGCTGATCTAGGATCAGGTTCCCACTGTCCATTTAATCTTATTAATTGTTATCTGAAAGGCAAAACTGATCCTAAATCAGCACTCCTACTTTACGACCTTTGACATTCAGCACATGGTCCTGTTAAGCATGTGACTGCCGAGAGAGAGTATGTTGTAGTTCCTAATCTTTTCCCCACTGGGGGGCTCAGGCTGCATGACTGTTGCCAGGAGGTTCACTGTGTTTTGCTGCCGGAAGTCATCCTGAGCGATCGCTGACATTCCTGAGCCTGACGTAAGTGTGTGGTTGTGTAGTGCACTTAAGAAACTGTAAAAAGTGTAGAAATATGTGTGAAATTTTTTGAAGAGCCTGTGGTCTAGTGTCAATCCTCCTGGCTCCTCTCTCCACCAGAGCCTAGGGTTCAATCCCTGATCCAACCCTTTTGTCTGTTACTTCCAACTGCCTGTGTCCACTGATTAATTCCCTGTCTAAATAAAGGTTAAAAAAAAATACCCCCAAAAATAAAATAAATATGTGTAAAAATATCAGTATGCACAATCAATACCGGATGTTGTATTTCTAATCTGGAGGGTCTTGATATTCAAATCTCACTAATGGCAGATACATAAAAGAAGAAACAAAATGTCCCTCTTACATTGTTCTCCAGCTCCTGGAGCTCTGGTTCAGCTGGAGCAGGGAGGGAGACAGGGTGAGTTGACCCAGACTAACAGCCCTCTCTGGGATTCACAGACCCAGCCTGCCCTTGTTGATGAGGGCGGTATAACTGTGTTTGAGGAGGTGAGATGGCAGTATCACTTTGCTACTTTGTTTCTGGAGGTGAGAAAAGGAAGGAAGGGAGGAAAGCGGAATGTTTGCCCCAGAGAGAGTCTCTGGTTGTGGGCTGCATGTGTGAAAAGAGGGAGTTCCCTGGAGGTCTGGAGACAGAAAGCAGCAGCCTGACACACACACACACACACACACACACACACACACACACACACACACACACACACACACACACACACACACACACAGACACACACACACACACACACACACACACACACGCACACACACACACACACACACACACACACACACACACACACACACACACACACACACACACACACACACACACACACCTCTCTATGTCCGCATGTAAGGACTATCTGCCCTCAGGCTGTGTTACCATCCATTAGACAGGAGGCACTAAGACCAATACACTGGCCTACGGGTCCTGGTAGAAAGGATATTGCACTACATAGGGAATAGGGTGCCTTTTGAGACACGCCTACTGTCTGGATAGACAAGGGCCCCTGTCTCCTTTGTCTCCTTTGTCTCCCCTATCTCCTCTGTCTCCTCTGTCTCCCCTATCTCCTCTGTCTCCTCTGTCTCCTCTGTCTCCCCTATCTCCTCTGTCTCCTCTGTCTCCCCTATCTCCTCTGTCTCCCGTATCTCCTCTGTCTCCTCTGTCTCCCGTATCTCCTCTGTCTCCTCTGTCTCCCCTATCTCCTCTGTCTCCTCTGTTTCCCCTATCTCCTCTGTCTCCTCTATCTCCTCTGTCTCCTCTGTTTCCCCTATCTCCTCTGTCTCCTCTGTCTCCCCTATCTCCTCTGTCTCCTCTGTCTCCCCTATCTCCTCTGTCTCCCCTATCTCCTCTGTCTCCTCTGTCTCCCCTATCTCCTCTGTCTCCTCTGTCTCCCCTATCTCCTCTGTCTCCCCTATCTCCGCTGTCTCCTCTATCTCCTCTGTCTCCTCCGTTTCCCCTATATCCTCTGTCTCCTCTGTTTCCCCTATCTCCTCTGTCTCCTCTGTCTCCCCTATCTCCTCTGTCTCCTCTGTCTCCCCTATCTCCCCAATCTCCCCCCTCCTCTGTCTCCTCTCCCCTCCAGGCCATACATGAAGAGGATGAATTCCACTGTACATGTTCACAGTGCTGCTAACAGCCCCGGCCAAGCCCTGGAGGCTTCTCTGAGCTAATGTTTCACTTCCTCTATTGTTCTGCCACTAGACTAGATCAATAGCAGGCGGCACCCAGAGAGCACATTAGACTGACTGGTGTGTTAGTGTCACGTGTTGTGGTTCACACTGGGGATGTTTAGGCAGCGGGTCTAGTACACGGGTGATGTGTGTGTGTGGAAACGCAGAGCCACGATGGGGTGTGGTGTGTGTGTATGGTGTGTGTGTATGGTGTGTGCGTATGGTGTGTGTGTAGTGTGTGTGTGGAAACGCAGAGTCACGTGGGGTGTGGTGTGTGTGTGTGGTGTGTGTGTATGGTGTGTGCGTATGGTGTGTGTGTGTAGTGTGTAGTGTGTGTGTGTGGAAACGCAGAGTCACGGTGGGGTGTGGTGTGTGTGTATGGTGTGTGCGTATGGTGTGTTTGTAGTGTGTGTGTGGAAACGCAGAGTCACGATGGGGTGTGGTGTGTGTGTATGGTGTGTGCGTATGGTGTGTGTGTAGTGTGTGTGTGGAAACGCAGAGCCACGATGGGGTGTGGTGTGTGTGTGTATGGTGTGTGTGTATGGTGTGTGTGTATGGTGTGTGCGTATGTTGTGTGTGTAGTGTGTGTGTGGAAACGCAGAGTCACGGTGGGGTATGGTGTGTGTGTGGAAACGCAGAGCCACGATGGGGTATGGTGTGTGTGTATGGTGTGTGTGTATGGTGTGTGCGTATGGTGTGTGTGTAGTGTGTGTGTGGAAACGCAGAGCCACGATGGGGTGTGGTGTGTGTGTATGGTGTGTATGGTGTGTGCGTATGGTGTGTGTGTAGTGTGTGTGTGGAAACGCAGAGCCACGATGGGGTGTGGTGTGTGTGTATGGTGTGTGTGTATGGTGTGTGCGTATGGTGTGTGCGTATGGTGTGTGTGTAGTGTGTGTGTATGGTGTGTGTGTATGGTGTGTGCGTATGGTGTGTGTGTGTGTATGGTGTGTGTGTGTGTATGGTGTGTGCGTATGGTGTGTGTGTAGTGTGTGTGTGGAAACGCAGAGTCACGGTGGGGTATGGTGTGTGTGTGTGTGTGTTCCCCATGGTTCTCCTTCTCCTCTAATAGAAATACACACCTATACTCTGATGCTCTATGAAGGCACAGTAAAGGGGTTAATTATCCTGACAGGTTATGTGTATGTCTAAAATGGCAGCCTATTCCCTACATAGTGCAGTGCTCTAGTCAAAAGTAGTTCACTACATAGGTAATAGTCTGCCATTTGGAACAGACCTTATATCTCTGTCATTACTGTAATGCATGGCTGGTTCTGTGCAGACTGTATAAACCGCATCAAGCTTTTTTATCGTCTCATGTCATGTACAGTTAGTTATCAGATGGATCAAACAGCCTGAATACAAAATATTGTAATAAATCATAACTGAAATTATTTATAAATTACTGCAGAGCACAGAGCTCTAAATAGAGCATTTGAATGGAGCAAATGTGATAAGTAATTTTTCAATACCATTACTAGGGTATTTTCTGCTCAAATGAACACAATTGTAAATCATATTATGCAATAGTGTTGCTTTCTGTGTTGCTTTCTGAATAGATGGTACTAGTGCAGCTGTATGTTATCCCCTTAGAGACACAGGCGCACGCACGCACACACACACACACACACACACACACACACACACACACACACACACACACACACACACACACACACACACACACACACACACACACACACACACACACACACACACACACACACACACAGCTCTGGCAGCCACCCTGGCAGAAGGACCCCAGGGAGATGAGGCTATCTGGACTATCCATGTCTCCCTCCCTGCCACTGTCCTCCAGTAGCCTCCAGAGACAGACCCACTGGCAGCCCACTTCACCCCAGAGAGGCTGAGGGAACTGGGGGGAGAGAGAGTATGGTGTACTGTAGTGCCCCAAGGGAGATCAACCTTTTCTCCACTCTCAATACTGGTTACGACACCATCTCTCCCTCTTTCTCTCTCTACCTCTTCAGCCATCTCTCCTTCACTATTCCTCTTTCTCCCTTGCTGTTTTCCTGTTCTCTCTTTCACTTTCCTCTTGCTCTCACTCTTTCTTTCTGTACCACTATTCCTTTCTTCCCTCTCTGTTTCTCCTCTCTCTATTCTCTCTCTATCTTCTTCATCTCCTCCTCCCTCTCTGATCTCTGTCCATCTCTTCACATCCGCCAGCAGCAGCCAGCAGCCATATCCTACACACACACACACACACGCACGCACGCACACACACACACACACACACACACACACACACACACACACATATACACACACACACACACACACGTCTTCTCTCTCTAATGGTCTTCGATAAGTATTTGCTAGTCAGACTGATCCGTGGTGTGATGGAGGCCTCATTTCTCCATAATCTTCTTGGTTTAGAGCCACTAATCATGATGAAATGGCCTTTAATGTGGTTTGGGCCTGAGGAAATGTCTCATCACAATTCCATGTTAAGTGGCACGCTCACAGTAGCGCTTGGTTGCATGTTGTGAAAAGCAACTTGCTTGTAACGAGCATAGCCAATAAGAACACTGGGATTGTCATAGTGACAGCCCTAACCACCAAAAGGAAAAGCCCAACCACCAATAGGGACAGCCAACCACCAATAGGGAGAGCTCAACCACCAATGGGGACAGCCCAACCACCAATATTCTGTATTAGGTTGGTAATGGTCTCTAAAGTGAAGTATAATTAAAAAGGTCTGCTTTAAGTGCCCCTTTGACAGTTCTTTACTGTATTCATGTACATTAATGTGGCTGGTGCCTGGCCTAGCAGCTCTCCAGAGTTGAATCAGATGTGTGTGTGTGTGTGTGTGTGTGTGTGTGTGTGTGTGTGTGTATGTGTGTATGTGTATATGTGTGTGTGTGTGTGTGTGTGTGTGTGTGTGTGTGTGTGTGTGTGTGTGTGTGTGTGTGTGTGTGTGTGTGTGTGTGTGTGTATGTGTGTGTATGTGTGTGTGTGTGTGTGTGTGTGTGTGTATGTGTGTGTGTCTATGTGTCTGTGTGTGCACATGTGCATATGTGTACATCACTCTGTGTGTGCTTGAGAACATGACGGTGTGTGTGTGTACACATTTGTTTGTGTTAGTGTGTCATTGAATCAGGATGGGGCACAGTGGGAGTGGGGAGGGCCAAGCTGTTGCTGAAAGGTCTGGCCAGGTTGGACTCCATAGTCCTGGTTACTGTAGAGGTCATTTCACGCTGGGCCCTGTATAACACGGCTGACCTCAATACTGAAGGCTTGCCTCTGACCTGGAGAGACTTGAAGGTCTGAGCCTCCTTCAGATAAACACAACTTGGCACCTGATGTCACTGTTTTATTGTATAAAGAATGATGTATTAAATATATACTGTAGAGAGAGAATAGCAAAGTAAACACATACTCACAGTCATGACAAAGCTTGACTTTTGATAAAAACCTGTCTTCTATATATTGTTGTTATTCGTTATAATATTGATAATGTTCCCTGCTCATGTCAAAGCAAGCCTTGTTCCAGCCAGAATGGCCCATATACAGTAGAGCAGGAGTTTCTGTTTCTATAACATGAAGCAGCTTGATGATCAGGTATACCCTCTGGACAGGATGCTAGTCAGTCTCCTGTTTCTATAACATGAGGCAGCTTGATGATCAGGTATACCCTCTGGACAGGACACTAGTCAGTCTCCTGTTTCTATAACATGAGGCAGCTTGATGATCAGGTATACCCTCTGGACAGGACACTAGTCAGTCTCCTGTTTCTATAACATGAGGCAGCTTGATGATCAGGTATACCCTCTGGACAGGACACTAGTCAGTCTCCTGTTTCTATAACATGAGGCAGCTTGATGATCAGGTATACCCTCTGGACAGGACACTAGTCAGTCTCCTGTTTCTATAACATGAGGCAGCTTGATGATCAGGTATACCCTCTGGACAGGACACTAGTCAGTCTCCTGTTTCTATAACATGAGGCAGCTTGATGATCAGGTATACCCTCTGGACAGGACACTAGTCAGTCTCCTGTTTCTATAACATGAGGCAGCTTGATGATCAGGTATACCCTCTGGACAGGACACTAGTCAGTCTCCTGTTTCTATAACATGAGGCAGCTTGATGATCAGGTATACCCTCTGGACAGGACACTAGTCAGTCTCCTGTTTCTATAACGTGAGGCAGCTTGATGATCAGGTATACCCTCTGGACAGGACACTAGTCAGTCTCCTGTTTCTATAACATGAGGCAGCTTGATGATCAGGTATACCCTCTGGACAGGACACTAGTCAGTCTCCTGTTTCTATAACATGAGGCAGCTTGATGATCAGGTATACCCTCTAGACAGGATGCTAGCCCTTTTCCTCATATCAGGGAAAGCCCATTGACTCACCGTGACACCATAGAAGTTGGTTTCGTTCATGACGTCCAGCACCAGCTTGCCCACCTCCCGGTCGTCCACGGTGAAGTTGTGGTACATGTCCTGCCTCTCCTTGTGCTGCAGTAAATCCATGACGCGGGTCAGGGTCTTTGCTATCACCCAGATCCCGTCGTAGGCGAAGCCATGGTACTTTGAGGGCTCCACCCCCTTCTGCTGTAGCTCTTTACTGTACTCCCTCTCGTACTCTTTAGGTGTCTGGATGTAAGGAGAGAGATGGGGACAATATAAGCTTTTTAGGTTGCCTCCCAAATGCCACTCTATTCCCAACATAGTGTATTACTTTTCACCAGAGCCCTATGGGGGGAATAGGGAATAATGTGGCATTGGGACACATCCTTAGATATAATGCTTTTCTTCTATCCACTATATAGGACAATGAGTCCTTTGGCTAAGAAATCAAATCAAATCAAATCAAATGTATTTATATAGCCCTTCGTACATCAGCTGATATCTCAAAGTGCTGTACAGAAACCCAGCCTAAAACCCCAAACAGCAAGCAATGCAGGTGTAGAAGCACGGTGGCTAATAAGCAAAAAAGAAAGCAACAGGTACAAGCATTTCATCCACAATAGCCGTCAACGTCCTAAGGGCAACAAAGGAGTGGCTCAAGAAGAAGCACATTAAGGTCCTGGAGTGGCCTAGCCAGTCTCCAGACCTTAATCCCATAGAAAATCTGTGGAGGGAGGTGAAGGTTCGAGTTGCCAAACGTCAGCATCGAAACCTTAATGACTTGGAGAAGATCTGCAAAGAGGAACTGGAACAAAATCCCTCCTGAGATGTGTGCAAACCTGGTGGCCAACTACAAGAAATGTCTGATCTCTGTGATTGCCAACAAGGGTTTTGCCACCAAGTACTAAGTCATGTTTTGCAGAGGGGTCAAATACTTATTTCCCTCATTAAAATGCAAATCAATTTATAACATTTTTGTCATGCATTTTTCTGGATTTTGTTGTTGTTATTCTGTCTCTCACTGTTCAAATAAACCGACCATTAAAATTATAGACTGAGCATATCTTTGTCAGTGGGCAAATGTACTTAATCAGCAGGGGATCAAATACTTTTTTCCCTCACTGTATGTGTGAGTTGAGGTAATATTTTGTAAATATTCCTCACCCCGCAGGTGCAAAACAGTTATACACTATACCGTGTACCAAAATGCTTATCAGGAACACTCACCCTTCCAGAGATCCCCTTGACCTGTTTGGCGCTGAGGGGTTCAAAGTCCACAGCGATGTATCCCTCCATAGCGGTCAGCAACTTCCTGGTGGTGCAGTTGGTGGAGTTGGCCTGCTCCCACCAGTTGCCCTGGTACCAGCCTGGTATGATCCACTGGTACTTGCTACCATACATGTTCAGGTTGTACGCCTGGGGGAGGGATGTTTGGTTAGTACACACACATACAGGTGTGTCCTTACAAACACACACCACATACAGTGTATGCAAACAACTACACACACACACTACCATACATACATGGGGCGTGCGTGCACCCACAAACACACAAGCACCCACTTTGTACCTATTCTATGTCAAACAACAGTCTGCATTGACATTGTAATCTGTCTTAGACACATTGTTAATCATTACAGACAGCAATGTCAGTGGTATGCTGTTCTGTAAGACACTGGTCACTGAGACAGTCATGTCAGTGGTATGCTGTTCTGTAAAACACTGGTCATTGAGACAGTCATGTCAGTGGTATGCTGTTCTGTAAGACACTGGTCACTGAAACAGTCATGTCAGTGGTATGCTGTTCTGTAAGACACTGGTCACTGAAACAGTCATGTCAGTGGTATGCTGTTCTGTAAGACACTGGTCACTGAAACAGTCATGTCAGTGGTATGCTGTTCTGTAAGACACTGGTCACTGAAACAGTCATGTCAGTGGTATGCTGTTCTGTAAAACACTGGTCATTGAGACAGTCATGTCAGTGGTATGCTGTTCTGTAAAACACTGGTCACGGAGACAGTCATGTCAGTGGTATGCTGTTCTGTAAAACACTGGTCATTGAGACAGTCATGTCAGTGGTATGCTGTTCTGTAAAACATTGGTCATTGAGACAGTCATGTCAGTGGTATGCTGTTCTGTAAAACATTGGTCATTGAGACAGTCATGTCAGTGGTATGCTGTTCTGTAAAACACTGGTCATTGAGACAGTCATGTCAGTGGTATGCTGTTCTGTAAAACACTGGTCATTGAGACAGTCATGTCAGTGGTATACTGTTCTGTAAAACACTGGTCATTGAGACAGTCATGTCAGTGGTATGCTGTTCTGTAAAACACTGGTCATTGAGACAGTCATGTCAGTGGTATGCTGTTCTGTAAAACATTGGTCATTGAGACAGTCATGTCAGTGGTATGCTGTTCTGTAAAACACTGGTCATTGAGACAGTCATGTCAGTGGTATGCTGTTCTGTAAAACACTGGTCATTGAGACAGTCATGTCAGTGGTATGCTGTTCTGTAAGACACTGGTCACTGAGATATCAGTCATTAATGTCAATATGAATAGGATTTCAGATTTTACTGACACTCATAATGGTGGTTATGGTTATAATACCATACATGGGAAACATCTGCCACACCTATATGTTCGACAACTTGATGTGTGTGTGTGTGTGTGTGTGCGTGTGTGTGTGTGTGTGTGTGTGTGTGTGTGTGTGTGTGTGTGTGTGTGTTTCTGCATGCGTGGGTGCGTGTGTGTGTGTGTGTGTGTGTGTGTGTGTGTGCGAGTGTGTGCAAGTGTGTGTGTGTGTGCGTGTGTGTGTGTGTATATATATACACAAACAATACTCACACAGCAGAATACTTTGGAGGCCAGGTTCTCATCAAACTGTCCGATAATGATCCTTACGTCATTATCCTAAAGAGATGGCATAATAGACAAAAGGGTTAGCCTTCCGCTACAAGCAGCTAATCATTAGCAGCAATCACATCACAATAGTACACTTTGCATAACATACATAGTCTAGGCTCTGTCTGAAGACTCTGTACTGTGCAGTGTGAGATGTGCTATGCAAATATCACCACATTAACAATTCCTAAACAAATGTAACAGCTGTCCTAGTGCGAGGATTTTGTCATGTTGGTTCTCTGTAGCTCAGTTGGTAGAGCATGAAGCTTGTAATGCCAGGATATTGGGTTCAATTCCCGGGACCAGCCATACGCTGCTAAAGGACATATATCATATTATTATATAGTATTATATAGGTATATATGAGCGTCTTATCACATTCAAATAAACGGTGATATCGGCACTTTAGACGTTGATACAGTGCCTTGCGAAAGTATTCGGCCCCCTTGAACTTTGCGACCTTTTGCCACATTTCAGGCTTCAAACATAAAGATATAAAACTGTATTTTTTTGTGAAGAATCAACAACAAGTGGGACACAATCATGAAGTGGAACGACATTTATTGGATATTTCAAACTTTTTTAACAAATAAAAAACTGAAATATTGGGCGTGCAAAATTATTCAGCCCCCTTAAGTTAATACTTTGTAGCGCCACCTTTTGCTGCGATTACAGCTGTAAGTCGCTTGGGGTATGTCTCTATCAGTTTTGCACATCGAGAAACTGACATTTTTTCCCTTTCCTCCTTGCAAAACAGCTCGAGCTCAGTGAGGTTGGATGGAGAGCATTTGTGAACAGCAGTTTTCAGTTCTTTCCACAGATTCTCGATTGGATTCAGGTCTGGACTTTGACTTGGCCATTCTAACACCTGGATATGTTTATTTTTGAACCATTCCATTGTAGATTTTGCTTTATGTTTTGGATCATTGTCTTGTTGGAAGACAAATCTCCGTCCCAGTCTCAGGTCTTTTGCAGACTCCATCAGGTTTTCTTCCAGAATGGTCCTGTATTTGGCTCCATCCATCTTCCCATCAATTTTAACCATCTTCCCTGTCCCTGCTGAAGAAAAGCAGGCCCAAACCATGATGCTGCCACCACCATGTTTGACAGTGGGGATGGTGTGTTCAGCTGTGTTGCTTTTACACCAAACATAACGTTTTGCATTGTTGCCAAAAAGTTCAATTTTGGTTTCATCTGACCAGAGCACCTTCTTCCACATGTTTGGTGTGTCTCCCAGGTGGCTTGTGGCAAATTTTAAACGACACTTTTTATGGATATCTTTAAGAAATGGCTTTCTTCTTGCCACTCTTCCATAAAGGCCAGATTTGTGCAATATACGACTGATTGTTGTCCTATGGACAGAGTCTCCCACCTCAGCTGTAGATCTCTGCAGTTCATCCAGAGTGATCATGGGCCTCTTGGCTGCATCTCTGATCAGTCTTCTCCTTGTATGAGCTGAAAGTTTAGAGGGACGGCCAGGTCTTGGTAGATTTGCAGTGGTCTGATACTCCTTCCATTTCAATATTATCGCTTGCACAGTGCTCCTTGGGATGTTTAAAGCTTGGG
Organism: Oncorhynchus mykiss; assembly: GCF_057628025.1. NCBI lineage: Eukaryota > Metazoa > Chordata > Actinopteri > Salmoniformes > Salmonidae > Oncorhynchus > Oncorhynchus mykiss. The sequence continues at coordinate 68,759,480 of NC_143039.1, read as the reverse complement.
AAATATTTTTGTATCCAAATCCGGCTTTAAACTTCTTCACAACAGTATCTTGGACCTGCCTGGTGTGTTCCTTGTTCTTCATGATGTTCTCTGCGCTTTTGACGGACCTCTGAGACTATCACAGTGCAGGTGCATTTATTCTGAGACTTGATTACACACAGGTGGATTGTATTTATCATCATTAGTCATTTAGGTCAACATTGGATCATTCAGAGATCCTCACTGAACTTCTGGAGAGAGTTTGCTGCACTGAAAGTAAAGGGGCTGAATAATTTTGCACGCCCAATTTTTCAGTTTTTGATTTGTTAAAAAAGTTTGAAATATCCAATAAATGTCGTTCCACTTCATGATTGCGTCCCACTTGTTGTTGATTCTTCACAGAAAAATACAGTTTTATATCTTTATGTTTGAAGCCTGAAATGTGGCAAAAGGTCGCAAAGTTCAAGGGGGCCGAATACTTTCGCAAGGCACTGTATCAGTGTAATTGCCACCTCATCAGTGTAAGGACTACAGGTAACTGTCACCTCATCAGTGTAAGGACTACAGGTAACTGTCACCTCATCAGTGTAAGGACTACAAGTAACTGTCACCTCATCAGTGTAAGGACTACAGGTAACTGTCACCTCATCAGTGTAAGGGCTACAGGGAACTGGTCTGATGGTGTAGATATAGGTGCTGGGCAAAGTCCCAAATGGCCATTTGAGATATACACTTGGTGTTTCTTTGTTAGCTATAGGGCAGAGGCTGCAATATCAAGCCACAAAGTGTCAATCCATAACAACACAGCCATTAGTGTCAGCGCAGAGAATTACTTCCTATCCACAGGGCCAGGGAGGAGAGATCTACATGGAATTGAGAGCACATGCTAGCATGATTGAGTCAGTAAATAGTTCACCACCTCCTCAAAGTAGCAGGAGCTTTGAGTAGCGAGGTTTGAAGTGTGAGGTTCCCGTCTCTGCCTCTGACAAGAGCAATCTGTCTGTCACCACTCTGCATGGTGGTGAACTGCATAGACCTCCCCAACCCATACAATCACACAAAATCATGTGATTAAATTTTGATACAGGAAGGAAGGGGGTAGGAGTAATGCTTGACTCGAATGCGGGAGTGCGCATGTCTATCAAAACACAACTGGTACCCTTCTCCCTATCCCCTATTGGCTCTGTCAAAAGAAGGGCACTATGTAGGGAACAGGGTGCCATTTAGGATGTACACTAAGGTAGTAACACATGTATCAAGTCTAGAAAAGGTCTGTTCGACTGAGGATGTACAGTTGAAGTTAGAAGTTTACATAGACCTTAGCCAAATACATTTAAACTCAGTTTTTCACAATTCCTGACATTTAATCCTAGTAAAAATTCCGTGTCTTAGGTCAGTTAGGATCACCACTTTATTTTAAAAATGTGAAATGTCAGAATAATAGTAGAGAGAATGATTTATCACATTTATCACATTCCTAGTGGGTCAGAAGTTTACATACACTCAATTAGTATTTGTAGCATTGCCTTCAAATTGTTGAACTTGGGTCAAATGTTTCGGGTGGCCTTCCACAAGCTTCCCACAATAAGTTGGGTGAATTTTGGCCCATTCTTTCTGACAGAGCTGGTGTAACTGAGTCAGGTTAGTAGGCCTCCTTGCTCGCACACGTTTTTTCAGTTCTGCACACACATTTTCTATAGGATTGAGGTCAGGGCTTTGTGATGGCCACTCCAATACCTTGACTTTGTTGTCCTTAAGCCATTTTGCCACAACTTTGGAAGTATGCTTGGGGTTATTGTCCATTTGGAAGATCCATTTGTGACCAAGCTTTGAGTTCCTGACTGATGTCTTGAGATGTTGCTTCAATACATCTACATAATTTTCCTCCCTCATGAAGCCATCTATTTTGTGAAGTGCACCAGTCCCTCCTGCAGCAAAGCACCCCCACAACATGATGCTACCACCCCAGTGCTTCACGGTTGGGATGGTGTTCTTCTGCTTGCAAGCCTCCCCTTTTTCCTCCAAACAGAACAATGATCATTACGGCCAAACAGTTCTATTTTTGTTTAATCAGACCAGAAGACATTTCTCCAACAAGTATGATCTTTGTCCCCATGTGTAGTTGCAAACCGTAGTCTGGCTTTTTTTATGGCGGTTTTGGAGCAGTAGCTTCTTCCTTGCTGAGAGGCCTTTCATGTCAATATAGGACTCGTTTTACTGTGAATATAGATACTTCTGTACCTGTTTCCTCCAGCATCTTGACAAGGTGCTTTGCTGATGTTCTGGGATTGATTTGCACTTTTCGCACCAAAGTATGTTCATCTCTAGGAGAGTGGTATGACGGCTGCGTGGTCCCATGGTGTTTATACTTGCGTACTATTGTTTTTACAGATGAACCTTCAGGCGTTTGGAAATTCCTTGCAATGATGAACCAGACTTGTGGAGGTCTTGGCTGATTTCTTTTGATTTTCCCATAATGTCAAGCAAAGAGGCAATGAGTTTGAAGGTAGGCCTTTGAAGGTAGGCCTTGAAATACATCCACAGGTACACCTCCAATTGACTCAAATGATGTCAATTAGCCTATCAGAAGCTTCTAAAGCCATGACATCATTTTCTGGATTTTTCCAAGCTGTTTAAAGGCACAGTCAGCTTAGTGTTTGTAAACTTCTGACCCACTGGAATTGTGATACAGTGAATTATAAGTTAAATAATCTGTCTATAAACAATTGTTGGAAAAATGACTTGTGTCATGCACAAAGTAGAATTCCTAACCGACTTGCCAAAACTATAGTTTGTTAACAAGAAATTTGTGGAGTGGTTGAAAAACTAGTTTTAATGACTCCAACCTAAGTGTGTGTAAACTTCCGACTTCAACTGTGTTTCTAACCAGCTAACCACAGTATGGGTGAACAGTTCTTTGCCATTTCCGATAAATAATTTCCCCTTACACCATTAAAAAGCACGGCAACAGTGAAGAGGCAACTGGGATGGTAGCCTTCTAGGCAGAGTTGCAAAGAAAAAGCCATATCTCAGACTGGCCAATTTAAAGAATAGATTAAGATGGGCAAAATAACAGACACTGGACAGAGGAACTGCCTAGAAGGCCAGCATCCCATAGTCGCCTCTTCACTATCGATGTTGAGTCTGGTGTTTTGCAGGTACTATTTAATGAAGCAAGTTGAAGACTTGTGAGGCGTCTGTTTCTCAAACTAGACACTCTAATGTACTTGTCCTCTTGTTCAGTTGTGCATCGGGGCCTCCCACTCCTCTTTCTATTCTGATTTGGGCCAGTTCTGTGAAGGGAGTAGTACAGTACACAGCGTTGTACCAGATCTTCAGTTTCTTGGCAATTTCTCGCATGGAATAGCCTTCATTTCTCAGAACAAGAATAGACTGACGAGTTTCAGAAGAAAGTTCTTTGTTTCTAGCCATTTTGAGCCTGTAAATCGAACCCACAAATGCTGATGCTCCAGATAATCAACTAGTCTAAAGAAGGACAGTTTTATTGCTTCTTTAATCAGAACAACAGTTTTCAGCTGTGCTAACATAATTGCATTTTTTTTTCCTAATGATCATTTAGCCTTTTAAAATGATAAACTTGGATTAGCTAACACAACGTGCCATTGGAACACAGGAGTGATGGTTGCTGATAATGGGCCTCTGTACACCTATGTAGATATTCCATTAAAAATCTCCCCTTTCCAGCTACAATAGTCATTTACAACATTAACAATATCTACACTGTATTTCTGATCAATTTGATGTTAAAAAATGTGCTTTTCTTTCTAAAACAAGGACATTTCTAACTTTTGAACGGTGGTATACATATACATACATACATATACATATATTTCACAACATACATTATTTTGTCATCAGTAAAATTAACTAACTTCAACTGTAAACGTTTCACTCTTTTTAGAAAGTATTCACACCCCTCAACTTTTTGCACATTTTGTTGTGTTACAGCCTACATTTTATTCAATGTATTACATTTAGATTTTGTGTCCCTGATCTTTGCACAATACCCAATAATGTCAGTGGAATTATGTTTTTAGAAATGTTTACAAATTAATACAAAATGAAAAGCTGAAATGCCAATAAGTATTTAACCCCTATGTTGTGGCAGGCCTACATTTGCTTAACAATTCACGTACTAAGTTGCAATAATGGTGTTTAACATGATTGTTTAATGACTACCTCATCTCTGTATCCCACACATACAATTATCTGTAAGGTCCCTCAGTCAAGCATTGAATTTGAAGCACATTTTCAATCAGGGACCAGGGAGGTTCCCCAAAGGTTCGCATAGAAGGACACCTATTGGTACATGGGTAGAAAGAAAATATAAATAGACATTGAACATTCCTTTGAGCATGGTGCAGTTATTAATTACACTTTAGATGGTGTATCAACACACCAAGTCACTACAAAGATACTGGCCCCTTTCCTAACTCAGTTGCCGGAGAGGAAGGAAACAGCTCAGGGATTTCACCACGAGGCCAATGGTGACTTTAAAACAGTTAGAGAGCTGTGATAGGAGATAATTAAGGATGGATCAACAACATTGTAGTTACTCCACAATACTAACCTAAATGACAGAGTAAAAAGAAGGAAGCCTGTACAGAATAACAATATTCCATAATATTCGCAATAAGGCACTAAAGTAAACCTGCAAAAAATGTGGTCTCATACACATGGTTAGCAGATGTTATTGGTCACATACACATGGTTAGCAGATGTTATTGGTCACATACACATGGTTAGCAGATGTTAATGGTCACATACACATGGTTAGCAGATGTTATTGGTCACATACACATGGTTAGCAGATGTTATTGGTCACATACACATGGTTAGCAGATGTTATTGGTCACATACACATGGTTAGCAGATGTTATTGGTCACATACACATGGTTAGCAGATGTTAATGGTCTCATACACATGGTTAACAGATGTTATTGGTCTCATACACATGGTTAACATATGTTAATGGTCTCATACACATGGTTAACAGATGTTAATGGTCTCATACACATGGTTAGCAGATGTTATTGGTCACATACACATGGTTAACAGATGTTAATGGTCTCATACACATGGTTAACAGATGTTATTGGTCTCATACACATGGTTAACAGATGTTAATGTGAGTGTAGCGAAATGCTTGTGCTTTTAGTTCTGACAGTGCAGTAATATCTAACAAGTAATCTAACAATTCCACAACTACCTAATACACACAAATCGCAGTGAAGGGATGGAATAAGAATATATACATATCAATATATGGATGAGCAGCATAGGCAAGATGTAATAGATGGTATATAATACAGTATATACAGTGGTGCAAAAAAGTATTTAGTCAGCCACCAATTGTGCAGGTTCTCCCACTTAAAAAGATGAGAGAGGCCTGTAATTTTCATCATAGGTACACTTCAACCACTTTTTTGCCTGACTGTACATTTGGGATGAGTAATGCAAAATATGTAAACATTATTAAAGTGGCATTATTAAAGTGACTAGTGATCTATTTATTAAAGTGGCCAATGATTTAAAGTCAAGTTAGTGGTAGCTGTTTAGCAGTCTGATGGCCTTAAGATAGAAGCTGTTTGTCAATCTCTCGGTCCCAGCTTTGATGCATCTGTACTGACCTCGCCTTCTGGATGATAGCAGGGTGAACAGGCAGTGGCTCGGGTGGTTGTTGTGCTTGATGACCTTTTTGGTCTTCCTGTGACAACGGGTGCTCTAGGTGTTCTGGAGGGCAGGTAGTTTTGCAGACCGCACCACCCTCTGGAGAGCCCTGCGGTTGTGGGCGGGTGTAATCGCTACCAAAGGTATTGACTCAGGGGGTTGAATACGTATCTAATCAAGATACAGTATATTAGTGTTTTATTTACCATAAATGTAAAACATTTATATAGAGAATTTTCTTTCCACTTTGTTGAAAAAAAATGACAATTAAATCCATTTGAATCCCACATGGTTACACAACGAAATGTGTAAAAAGTCAAGGGGTGTGAATACTTTCTGAAGGCTCTGTAGATGGTTAACAATACAAATGCATTATCTTAGCCTGTGTGTCCTCTGATTAGTGACTAATACAAGTTCTGCCATTCACTCTGCCAAAACACCAGCTGTGTCTCTCTGCGCCTTGGATCTGACCCTTTATACTGAATAATGATTCAAGTTCAATAGACCGTTACTCAAGCCAAGCTGAGACATTCTACATATGTCACATATCCATTTATCAGTGGGGAGTCACAAGCCTCTGTCATCACAGCTCCAATGGCCTCAGGGTGTTGGATGAACTAAATAGGATTATAATGCTACATATCAGTATGTTTTAGATCCAATAAACACGCTATGCGTAACACACTCAGAACATAATTCCAACGGGAAATAAAATGCGATGAAAAATCAACCACTTCTGTATTTCTGGTCATGTAATTCTAGGTTGTTTATGGGTCAAAGTAAAACACACATCCAATGCCTTACAAAATGAAAAGGGTCTTGAAATGCCAATGCTGTAGCCACGAATTATATAGGTTTATTAGCCGTAACAGCCCTCTATACCTCTATAGTACCTCCATGGGTGATTTTCCATCCGTACAACCCTGCATGGCGTGTGGTCCACAGTCGCCACCTGCTTTCCCTTATCGCTACAGAAACCCCAATCAAAAGGCCACTTTTCCCCACAATACCTACAATGCCATGGTGGACCGTACTCATCAGAGCCAGAGTGCATGCTGGGAGAAAGCAGAGTAGTTGGGGGTTCTTTGTGGACCACTCTGCTTTGCAGACACTTGTCATTTTCAGAGCCCCTTGGCTCGTCTTGAACCTGGCTCTCGTAGGGCTCTGTTCCTCCCAGGCCTGAATGGTGCCCCTGTACCCTGGAGGAAGGCACTTAACTCAAATGTCTCCAGCTGTGAGGGAACTGAATATGGACAATACCGTCCCAGAGAGACGTGATAATATCCACCATCCTCTGCCCTGGAACCAGGGGGGGATTGGTCATCAGATTGGGTCCCGCGGTTGGAAAAATGGTCCCTGGACTGAATGTCTCAGAGTTTTATTGTGAGAATTCTAAATGTGTACTAGTGGTCTCTAATTGACATGTGGCACCTGTTGCAGGTGGAACTGTTGCAGGTGGAACTGTTGCAGGTGGACCTGTTGCAGGTGGAACTGTTGCAGGTGGAACTGTTGCAGGTGGACCTGTTGCAGGTGGAACTGTTGCAGGTAGCTGCTTAAAGGTTGTTCTGTTTGGGTCCTGCTGGTCTCTGGGATGGACTTTTGTAATGGCTATTCTTATTCACTTTCAAGTCAGGTGGTTACAGTACAGTATGTATTAACCAATGGCAGCAGCTTCCCAGACGGTTGATTAATCCATGTTGGCGATGCTGTTAGTCACTTTACTCTTGGGTTAATGTAGTAACACTACAAACACAATGAGGATGTGTAACACAACACTAGGCATGATTACATGGCTTTACTAAAATCTGGGGCTAAGTCTCAAATGCCACCCTATTCCCTATATAGTGCACTACTTTGACAAGGGCACATGGCCAAATGATGCTATTTGGGACACAACCTGTATGAGGCAAACTAGGCCTGTTCATGAGCACGTCTATCTGTTTAATAGACTGACACTGTCTTACCCATTACAGTACCATCACGTCTGGCTTTGATGATTACTCCATAGCAAGAGCCTTTACTAGATCTAATAATGGACATTGTCTAATGATCAACACTAAAACACTTGGTCAAACAACCGACTGACCGATGTGGTATTCAGTCTGGACCGTGACCAGTTTAATCCTGTGTGTTAGTGCTGGGCTGTAACAAAAACCTGCCCACTCAATAGCTCTCCAGGACAGGAGACAGTTGAAGAACCCTGATCTTATAATAAGGCATTAGGAGATGTATTACAGTTACATTAGGAGATGTATTACAGATACATTAGGAGATGTATTACAGTTACATTAGGAGATGTATTACAGATACATTAGGAGATGTATTACATAAACATTAGGAGGTGTATTACAGATACATTAGGAGATGTATTACAGATACATTAGGAGATGTATTACAGTTACATTAGGAGATGTATTACAGATACATTAGGAGATGTATTACATAAACATTAGGAGGTGTATTACAGATACATTAGGAGATGTATTACATAAACATTAGGAGGTGTATTACAGATACATTAGGAGATGTATTACAGATACATTAGGAGATGTATTACATAAACATTAGGAGGTGTATTACAGATACATTAGGAGATGTATTACAGATACATTAGGAGATGTATTACAGATACATTAGGAGATGTATTACAGATACATTAGGAGATGTATTACAGATACATTAGGAGATGTCTTACAGATACATTAGGAGATGTATTACAGATACATTAGGAGATGTATTACAGATACATTAGGAGATGTATTACAGATACATTAGGAGGTGTATTACAGATACATTAGGAGGTGTATTACAGATACATTAGGAGATGTATTACAGATACATTAGGAGGTGTATTACAGATACATTAGGAGATGTATTACAGATACATTAGGAGATGTATTACAGATACATTAGGAGATGTATTACAGATACATTAGGAGGTGTATTACAGATACATTAGGAGGTGTATTACAGATACATTAGGAGATGTATTACAGATACATTAGGAGATGTATTACATAAACATTAGGAGATGTATTACATAAACATTAGGAGATGTATTGCCATCCAACCACTGGATTAGTCTAAACAAAGAGGTGTGATACTGATGAGTTAGAACCAGGGGCAGCAGTGTTGTGAGAAGAGGTGTGATACTGATGAGTTAGAACCAGAGGCAGCAGTGTTATGAGAAGAGGTGTGATACTGATGAGTTAGAACCAGAGGCAGCAGTGTTATGAGAAGAGGTGTGATACTGATGAGTTAGAACCAGAGGCAGCAGTGTTATGAGAAGAGGTGTGATACTGATGAGTTAGAACCAGAGGCAGCAGTGTTGTGAGAAGAGGTGTGATACTGATGAGTTAGAACCAGAGGCAGCAGTGTTATGAGAAGAGGTGTGATACTGATGAGTTAGAACCAGAGGCAGCAGTGTCGTGAGAAGAGGTGTGATACTGATGAGTTAGAACCAGAGGCAGCAGTGTTGTGAGAAGAGGTGTGATACTGATGAGTTAGAACCAGAGGCAGCAGTGTTGTGAGAAGAGGTGTGATACTGATGAGTTAGAACCAGAGGCAGCAGTGTCGTGAGAAGAGGTGTGATACTGATGAGTTAGAACCAGAGGCAGCAGTGTTATGAGAAGAGGTGTGATACTGTTGAGTTAGAACCAGAGGCAGCAGTGTTGTGAGAAGAGGTGTGATACTGATGAGTTAGAACCAGAGGCAGCAGTGTCGTGAGAAGAGGTGTGATACTGATGAGTTAGAACCAGAGGCAGCAGTGTTGTGAGAAGAGGTGTGATACTGATGAGTTAGAACCAGAGGCAGCAGTGTTGTGAGAAGAGGTGTGATACTGATGAGTTAGAACCAGAGGCAGCAGTGTTGTGAGAAGAGGTGTGATACTGATGAGTTAGAACCAGAGGCAGCAGTGTTGTGAGAAACACATACTGCAGTTCTCAGCTATTCAGGGATTTGGAATACCAAAGGTACTACATCAATTTGAAAGCACAGGTAGGGAAATGTTGCCGAGTGGACAATGACGTGTGGCTCCAAAAATGGTTATGCCCTAACAGGCAATAAAGTGTCTGACACACTAGTAATGGTATTAGTGCTGGAAGTAGCAGTGTTGGTTATTGCAGAGTCTTGGTTTGATTGTCAGTATTATCTTTAGTTGATCAAACAGTAATTCCATTGAAGATGTTAGTGGGTTTTGTGATATGGCTGGAGTCAGTTTATTCATGAGTGCACACCGTAGCAAACCTATAGCAAAACGTTTTGCAACGAAAACTAGTGTTTGATATTGGAAAAGTGTAGGTTAGTCATTTTATTTTTCGTCACGTTTTCTTCCAGTTAGTTCTTAATGTATACACCTCTGGTACATGGCCACAGCTTCTCCACAGACACATGAGTTTCCTGTGGTGTGCTCCTGACAGCTACCTCTCTGTTCTTAATCCATTCTGAGGAGTTTTACTTTGTGTGCGTGTGTGTGTGTGTGTGTGTGTGTGTGTGTGTGTGTGTGTGTGTGTGTGTGTGTGTGTGTGTGTGTGTGTGTGTGTGTGTGTGTGTGTGTGTGTGTGTGCGTGTGTGTGTGCGTGTGTGTGCGTGCAGGCGCCCCTGAGAGAGACATATGGAAAAAAAGAGAGAGAGAGAAAAGGAGAGAAAAAGACAAGTGAATATGAAAGAGAGCGAGAGACAGAGAGATGGGAGATAGAGTATATGAGAAAAAGAGAAACAGCGCGAGAGATATGTATATATATATATAGAGAGAGAGAGACTTCACTTGCATTGGCAATCATAACATATGTTGCCCATGCCAATAAAGCCTTTCAATTGAAATTGAATTGAATTGAGAGAGAGAGCGAGTGAGGAAAGAAAGAGTGCATGGGAGATAAAGAGAAAGAAAGAGACACACAGACACACAAGAGAAACAGTCCCTGTGCAGTACAGTTCCTATCTGATGGTGGCTGTCTGTTTCGGCCCCTGTACAGTACAGTTCCTATCTGATGGTGGTTGTCTGTTTCGGCCCCTGTACAGTACAGTTCCTATCTGATGGTGGTTGTCTGTTTCGGCCCCTGTACAGTACAGTTCCTATCTGATGGTGGCTGTCTGTTTCGGCCCCTGTACAGTACAGTTCCTATCTGATGGTGGTTGTCTGTTTCGGCCCCTGTACAGTACAGTTCCTATCTGATGGTGGCTGTCTGTTTCGGCCCCTGTACAGTACAGTTCCTATCTGATGGAGGCTGTCTGTTTCGGCCCCTGTACAGTACAGTTCCTATCTGATGGTGGTTGTCTGTTTCGGCCCCTGTACAGTACAGTTCCTATCTGATGGTGGTTGTCTGTTTCGGCCCCTGTACAGTACAGTTCCTATCTGATGGTGGTTGTCTGTTTCGGCCCCTGTACAGTACAGTTCCTATCTGATGGTGGTTGTCTGTTTCGGCCCCTGTACAGTACAGTTCCTATCTGATGGTGGTTGTCTGTTTCGGCCCCTGTACAGTACAGTTCCTATCTGATGGTGGTTGTCTGTTTCGGCCCCTGTACAGTACAGTTCCTATCTGATGGTGGTATGGTGGTGGTCTCTTTCATCACCGTGGACAGCATCTGACTGCCGCTCTCTCTCTAGGAATCCCATCACTACTGCAGATGTGAACTACAGTCTATTGGTGGCTACACACATCATACCAGACGCCATGGCAACACTTCCTCCTCCAGACTGACTGATATGTGTCACCGCTTCTTATCACATTACATGGAAACAGGGGGACAGGCAACCGAATGGAGAGATGAGAGAGGAGCTATCCAATCATGTGTCAGAGCTGTCACAGCCTGTCCCGCTCCAAAGAGAGGGCTTTAAAGCATTGCGAGATGACGGATAATTTGCATTTTTAACTCTCAGTTTAAAATGCCAGCTTTACACAAGTACATGTATATTATAGAAAGGCTCATAGTTATCTTTCTCTGTGTGTGTTTGTGTGTGTGTGCTTGTGCGTGTGTGTGTGTGTGCGTGTCAGAGAGAGAAAGAGAGTGTCTGTGTGAGGCTTCGCCAGCTCTTATGTGATGTGAGTTGATCAGAGAGCCGAGAGGCCTAGGGAGTGAGGGGCTTAGATAGTGTTGTGAGGGCTGAGAAGCCTGGGGAGTGAGGATGTTAGACAGTGTTGTGAGGGCTGAGAAGCCTGGGGAGTGAGGTGCTTAGCCAGTGTTGTGAGGGCTGAGAAGCCTGGGGAGTGAGGGCGTTAGACAGTGTTGTGAGGGCTGAGAAGCCTGGGGAGTGAGGGCGTTAGACAGTGTTGTGAGGGCTGAGAAGCCTGGGGAGTGAGGGGCTTAGACAGTGTTGTGAGGGCTGAGAAGTCTGGGGAGTGAGGGCGTTAGACAGTGTTGTGAGGGCTGAGAGGCCTGGGGAGTGAGGGCGTTAGACAGTGTTGTGAGGGCTGAGAAGTCTGGGGAGTGAGGGCGTTAGACAGTGTTGTGAGGGCTGAGAAGCCTGGGGAGTGAGGGCGTTAGACAGTGTTGTGAGGGCTGAGAAGCCTGGGGAGTGAGGGCGTTAGACAGTGTTGTGAGGGCTGAGAAGCCTGGGGAGTGAGGGCGTTAAGACATTGTTGTGAGGGCTGAGAAGCCTGGGGAGTGAGGGAGTTAGACAGTGTTGTGAGGGCTGAGAAGCCTGGGGAGTGAGGGAGTTAGACAGTGTTGTGAGGGCTGAGAAGCCTGGGGAGTGAGGGTGTTAGACAGTGTTGTGAGGGCTGAGAAGCCTGGGGAGTGAGGGCGTTAGACAGTGTTGTGAGGGCTGAGAAGCCTGGGGAGTGAGGGCGTTAGACAGTGTTGTCTAAGACTATAATCGGCCACTGCAGCTCCACTTTGGGCTCACAGGCTCACAGCTAGTGTGTGTGTGTGAATAACAGCAGCAGGTCATTATGGGTAACTGTCCAAACTCTCAGAACTACTGACATAACCACATTAAGACACACCAGTGTCAACCAGTATTGAGGAAGAGGAATACTGGTCTTGGTACTGTATAACGCAAGAGATGATAAAACCATTTAGGGCATACAGTACATCTGATGTGTGTGACCTCCAGTTCATTTACTCCTGGAAGGTCTTAGACAGGAAGGTCTTAGAAACATTCCGGGTGCCACTACAGTAATATCAAGATCACCATGAGACACTCATTACTTTCATTCCTAAGGGGTTCTGGTCTGGTTCCACAGTACACTAAGTACCTATGCTGTACTCTAACAGGTTCTGTGGATCACTCACCTTCAGCTTCTTGACGTTGACACAGGGGTCGTTGGAGAAGCTCTCGGTGTCAGCGATCTGGATGTCCGCCTTTTCCAGCTCATTGGTCAAGTCATTCCTCACCTGAGAGAGACAGATAAAGTGAGAGAGAGAGAGAGAGAGAGAGAGAGAGAGAGAGAGAGAGAGAGATAGTGGGGGGGACAATGGGTCATCATGTCATATCAGGTCTTATTTGAATAGTGCTTTTTATAGATATATTTGGGACAAAGTGCTTACTAACAGCAATGCGGGCCTACGCCCCAAGGAGGGCGAGCAGAGGCGATAGACAGTGGCGAGCAATAACACCTTGGGTAGAAAGAAACCTTGAGAGTACCTTAGACCAGAGAGTAGGTTAGAGGGGATACTAGCTGGGGATATCCACCAGGAGATAAAGTAAGGTCTAATTGCACTGTTCTCCACTGTTCTCTGATTAACTTTGTGAAGACGGTGTCTGTATCCCAAATGGCACCCTATTCTTATATAGTGCACTTCTTTTGTCCTGGTCAAAACTAGTAAACTACATAGGGAATAGGGTGCTAGCCTGGCTGCCTGTGGACAACCTCCAGTGGACCCTACACCCCTACTGAGATTTGGACAGACATCAGTTATTTCTCCATTAATTTAGTCTCAGTATCCCCCCCAGCTGAAACCATTTGTAATTGTCAATTAATACGTTAGAATATAAATCAGGCTCAAGAAAATTGCCTCTTGGTTCCCGTTGAGTCTCAAGCACTCGATATTAAACCGAGGAGGAAGTGAGCTCCATGTGTTCCTTAGCTAATGTTGACTTAACCCCGGGAGAGTAGTGGTCTTTTAGGGGCTCTGGGGGAAAACATGCATCTGTTACTGCTGACACATTAGGGCACAGAAATATATTTGCTTAGGAGGTCATGTATACTGAAAAGTGTGTCTCATAGTAGACCCAGGTGTGTATGAGTGAAAATAGTGAAAAGGAAGATAAAATTCATCATCAACAAATAGGATCTGGCCAGAAATACTTTAATCAGGTATAGAACCCATTGCCCTCTATGGTTGTGATGTCTGGGGTCCACTCACAAACAACAAATTGAGACAATGCATGTGTAACAGTTTAGACTTTACGTCCGTACCCTCGCCCCGACCTGGGCGCGAACCAGGGACGCTCTGCACACATCAACAGTCACCCTCGAAGCATCGTTACCCATCGCTCCACAAAAGCCACAGCCCTTGCAGCGCAAGGGGAACCACTACTTCAAGGTCTCAGAGCGAGTGACGTCACCGATTGAAACGCTACCAGCACGCACCACCGCTAACTAGCTAGCAATTTCGCATCGGCTACACATGCAGGATTCTGCAAAAACATCCTCTGTGTTCAACGTAAAATACCAAATAATGCATGAAGAGCAGAATTAGGACGATACGCACTAATGATCAAAATCCTGAAAGAGAGCCGTTAAATTCTGCAACCACCTAAAAGGAAGCCATTCCCAAACCTTCCATAACAAAGCCATCAAAGCTCTGTTCACAAACACAAACAGACCCCACAGAGCCCCAGTACAGCAACACAATTAGACCCAACCAAATCATGAGAAAACAAAAAGATCATTACTTGACACATTGGAAAGAATTAACAAAAAAACAGAGCAAATTGGAATGTTATTTGGCCCTAAACTGAGAGTACAAAGTGGCAGTATACCTGACCACTGTGACTGACCCAAAACTAAGAAAAGCTTTGACTATGTACAGACTCAGTGAGCATAGCCTTGCTATTGGGAGAGGCTGCCATAGGCAGACCTGGCTCTCAAGAGAAGACAGGCTATGTGCACACTGCCCACCAAATGAGGTGGAAACTGAGCTGCACTTCCTAACCTCCTGCCAAATGTATGACCATACTAGAGACACATATTTCCCTCAGATTACACAGCTCACAAGGAATTTGAAAAGCAATCAGAGAAGAACAAACACCATTGTAAATACAACCCATATTTATGTTTATTTATTTTTTAGTACTTAAACTATTTGCATTTTTACAACACTAGCCATAATATAACATTTAATATTATTTTAAAACATTTATGAGTGTAATGTTTATTGTTATGTTTACATTGCCAAAGCAAGTGCAATTTAAAATAAACAAATGTGAAATAAACAATTAGAAATGATGTTTCCCATTCCAATAAAGCCCTTTGAATTTAAATTGAGAGAGAGAGAGAGAGAGAGAGAGAGAGAGAGGGAGAGAGAGAGAGAGAGAGAGAGAGAGAGAGAGAGAGAGAGAGAGAGGGAGAGAGAGAGAGAGCGAGAACCCCCGGGGGAGGGGGGGGGGGGGCTCTTAAAGTGAAGATTCAAGCAGAGGGGCTGCAGGGCTCCAGCGCTACAGAGAGGAGGTCTGCAGAAGGCTGACTAGCCGTCGAGGCGAGAGGGGAACTCCAGAGGGTTAAGAGGGTTCGGCCCAGCCCTGGAGCGGGGGGGAGGGAGGGGGGGGGCGGTTGAGTACGCTACAGTGTGATGTGATGAAAGTTAACCCTGCAGTGGCCTGTCAATTGAACCAGAATAGACACATAAACAGGAAGCATTGTGAGTCAGCTACAGGAAATGCTACAGTGTACTACAGCACTATCTAGGCAGGTCGAATCAAATTTTATTTGTCACATACACATGGTTAGCAGATGTTAATGCGAGTGTAGCGGAATGCTTGTGCTTCTAGTTCCGACCATGCAGTAATATCTAACCTAACAATTTCACAACAACTACCTTATACACAAGTCTAAAGGAATTAATAAGAATATGTACATAAAAATATATGAATGAGCGATGGCCGAAAAGCATAGGCAAGATGCAGTAGATGGTATAGAGTACAGTATATACATATGAGATGAGTAATGTAGAGTTTGTAAACATTATATTAAGTGGCATTGTTTAAAGTGGCTAGTGATACATTTTTTACATCAATTTTCCATTTTTAAAGTGGCTGGAGTTGAGTCAGTATGTTGGCAGCAGCCACTCAATGTTAGTGATGGCTGTTTAACAGTCTGATGGCCTTGAGATAGAAGCTGTTTTTCAGTCTCTCGGTCCCTGCTTTGATGCACCTGTACTTACCTCGCCTTCTGGATGATAGAGGGGTAAACAGACAGTGGCTCGGATGGTTGTTGTCCTTGATGATCTTTTTGGCCTTCCTGTGACATCGGGTGGTGTAGGTGTTCTGGAGGGCAGGTAGTTTGCCCCCGGTGATGCGTTGTGCAGACCTCACTACCCTCTGGAGAGCCTTACGGTTGTGGGCTGAGCAGTTGCCGTACCAGGCGGTGATACAGTACGACAGGATGCTCTCGATTGTGCATCTGTAAAAGTTTGTGAGTGTTTTTGGTGACAAGCCAAATTTCTTCAGCCTCCTGAGGTTGAAGAGGCGCTGCTGCACCTTCTTCACCACGCTGTCTGTTTGGGTGGACCATTTCAGTTTGTCCGTGATGTGTACGCCGAGGAACTTAAAACTTTCCACCTTGTCCACTACTGTCCTGTCAATGTGGATAGGGGGATGCTCCCTCTGCTGTTTCCTGAAGTCCACGATCATCTCCTTTGTTTTGTTGACATTGAGCGTGAGGTTATTTTCTCCTCCCTCCTCCCTGTAGGCCATCTCGTCGTTGTTGGTAATCAAGCCTACCACTGTAGTGTTGTCTGCAAACTTGATGATTGAGTTGGAGGCGTGCGTGGCCACACAGTCATGGGTGAACAGGGAGTACAGGAGAGGGCTCAGAACGCACCCTTGTGGGGCCCCAGTGTTGAGGATCAGCGTGGTGGATTTGTTGTTTTGTTGGATTTGTTGTTGTTTGCCCGTCAGGAAGTCCAGGACCCAGTTGCACAGGGCGGGGTCGAGACCCAGGGTCTCGAGCTTAATGACGAGTTTGGAGGGTACTATGGTGTTAAATGCTAAGGTGAAAAAAGGCTTTAAGAGCCACGTGGCGTGAGTCAGTCATTTTGTGTTTGGGGTGTGTCTGTGTGTTAATCCATATGTGTATCTGTGTACTTCACTTGTAAACAGCATATCTAGGACATATTGGCCCCCTCTACCCTCAATTCATTGGGAAGCTACTATATGGTTGATGCAATGAGCCAACACAGTGGTAGGTAATGGACGTGGGGGGTAGATGATAATGTGAAGAGAAAGAGGTTTGCCTCCCTGTGCCATGTTGACTCCCATAGTGGGTCATCTTTCTGTGGACTATGGTTGTGTTCCAAATGGCACCCTATTCCCTAATAAGTACTTTTCACCAGGGCCCATCAGAAAACCCATAAGGATCTGGTCAAAAGAAGTGTACTACATACTGTAGGGAGTAGGGGGCCATTTAAGACGCAACCAGGGCACACTCATTCTCCCTGATTCATTCTCTTGGCCTCACAAACTGCTAGCTATAGCTCAACCACCAATTCCTCTATGCTCAATTCTCAACAGCTATGACAAAATGTGCTGTTGAACTAAGCCGGTTCAATAAACACACACGTAGGGAACGTGCGTAAGATCATGCACATGCACACATGCACACACACAAACACTCACTCGCACACAGACATTCTGTGGGGCCGCAGATGGATTTGTCCACTTCTGTTGGGAATGGAAGGAACATGACATCTATCAAATGGAAAAGCTCTTGAGAGAGACAAGGGCTGCTCTTCTTGGAAACCGTCTGTCAGTGTATTCAAGTGTCTCCTTCTTTATGTCTGATTTAGGCCCGTAGATCCTTGACAGCATCAGAACAAAATGTATTAGCTTGTCTGCTCCAACGTATTGTTCCTGAAGAGCAAAACCAGCTTGTATTGATCCAGTAACTTTGCCAAGATGTTGTCTACTCATAGCAGAGCATTGAGCTAATGTTGGACAACTGTAGTATGATGTAGTATTTACAGTTAACTATAGTATAAATACGGTATTTAAAAAAAATATATAGGTACAATAGTAATGAATGTAGTTGTTTGCGGATTGTAGTATACTGTAAAGGAAAGGGGGATACCTAGTCAGCTGTACAATTGAAATGTGTCTTCTGTATTTAACCCAACCCCTCTGAATCACTGTGGTATTTACTGTAATGTTTTTGGGATTGTAGTATATTGTAGTATTTACTGTAGTATTTTTTCGGACTGCTCTATACTGTAGAAGTTACTGTAGTATTTTTGTGGATTGTACTATAATGTAGTATTTACTGTAGTGTTTTTGCATAAATTACCATAATATTGAGTGTTTTTGTTTGATTATGTTTGACATAGAAATGGAGTCGTTCTCCTTCAGGAAACTTACTGGAAAAATACAAAAAAAATGAATCTTCCATAACCTGTAGGTAGGTAAATAGGTAGGTAAATAGGTAGGTAGGAAAATAGGTAGGTAGGGAAATAGGTAGGTAGGTAAATAGGTAGGTAGATAGGTAGGTAGGTGGGTAGGTAGGTATGTATGTAAATATGTAGGTAGGTAAATATGTAGGTTGGTAAATAGGTAGGTCGGTAGGTAGGTAGGTAAATAGGTAGGTTGGTAAATAGGTAGGTAGGTAGGTAAATAGGTAGGTAGGTAAATAGGTAGGTAGGTAAATAGGTAGGTAGGTAAATAGGTAAATAGGTAGGTAAATAGGTAAATAGGTAAGTAGGTAAATAGGTAGGTAAATAGGTAGGTATGTATGTAAATAGGTAGGTAGGTAAATAGGTAGGGAGGTAGGGAGGTAAATAGGTAGGTTGGTAAATAGGTAGGTAGGTAGGTAAATAGGTAGGTAGGTAAATAGGTAGGTAGGTAGGTAGGTAGGTGGGTAGGTAGGTATGTAGGTAAATATGTAGGTAGGTATATAGGTAGGTTGGTAAATAGGTAGGTAGGTAGGTAGGTAGGTAAATAGGTAGGTAGGTAGGTAGGTAAATAGGTAGGTAGGTAAATAGGTAAATAGGTAGGTAAATAGGTAAATAGGTAGGTAGGTAAATAGGTAGGTAGGTAGGTAAATATGTAGGTAGGTAGGTAAATAGGTAGGTAGGTAGGTAAGTAAATAGGTAGGTAGGTAATGAGGTAGGTAGGTAAAATAGGTAGGTAGGTAAATAGGTAGGTACATAGGTAGGTAGGTAGGTAGGTAGGTAGGTAGGTAAATAGGTAGGTACGTAGGGAGGTAAATAGGTAGGTAGGTAAATAGGTAAATAGGTAGGTAGGTAAATAGGTAGGTGGGTAGGTAGGTAAATAGGTAGGTAGGTAGGTGGGTAGGTAGGTATGTAGGAAAATATGTAGGTAGGTATATAGGTAGGTTGGTAAATAGGTAGGTAGGTAGGTAAATAGGTAGGTTGGTAAATAGGTAGGTAGGTAGTTAAATAGGTAGGTAGGTAGGTAAATAGGTAGGTTGGTAAATAGGTAGGTAGGTAGGTAAATAGGTAAATAGGTAGGTAAATATGTAGGTAGGTAGGTAGGTAGGTAGGTAGGTAGGTAAATAGGTAGGTAGGTAAATATGTAGGTAGGTAGGTAGGTAAACAGGTAGGTAGGTAGGTAAATAGGTAGGTAGGTAAATAGGTATGTAGGAAAATAGGTAGGTAAATAGGTAGGTATGTATGTAAATAGGTAGGTAGGTAAATAGGTAGGGAGGTAGGGAGGTAAATAGGTAGGTTGGTAAATAGGTAGGTAGGTAGGTAAATAGGTAGGTAGGTAAATATGTAGGTAGGTAGGTAGGTGGGTAGGTAGGTATGTAGGTAAATATGTAGGTAGGTATATAGGTAGGTTGGTAAATAGGTAGGTAGGTAGGTAGGTAAATAGGTAGGTAGGTAGGTAGGTAAATAGGTAGGTAGGTAAATAGGTAAATAGGTAGGTAAATAGGTAAATAGGTAGGTAGGTAAATAGGTAGGTAGGTAGGTAAATATGTAGGTAGGTAGGTAAATAGGTAGGTAGGTAGGTAAGTAAATAGGTAGGTAGGTAATGAGGTAGGTAGGTAAAATAGGTAGGTAGGTAGAAATGGAGTCGTTCTCCTTCAGGAAACTTACTGGAAAAATACAAAAAAAATGAATCTTCCATAACCTGTAGGTAGGTAAATAGGTAGGTAAATAGGTAGGTAGGAAAATAGGTAGGTAGGGAAATAGGTAGGTAGGTAAATAGGTAGGTAGATAGGTAGGTAGGTGGGTAGGTAGGTATGTATGTAAATATGTAGGTAGGTAAATATGTAGGTTGGTAAATAGGTAGGTCGGTAGGTAGGTAGGTAAATAGGTAGGTTGGTAAATAGGTAGGTAGGTAGGTAAATAGGTAGGTAGGTAAATAGGTAGGTAGGTAAATAGGTAGGTAGGTAAATAGGTAAATAGGTAGGTAAATAGGTAAATAGGTAAGTAGGTAAATAGGTAGGTAAATAGGTAGGTATGTATGTAAATAGGTAGGTAGGTAAATAGGTAGGGAGGTAGGGAGGTAAATAGGTAGGTTGGTAAATAGGTAGGTAGGTAGGTAAATAGGTAGGTAGGTAAATAGGTAGGTAGGTAGGTAGGTAGGTGGGTAGGTAGGTATGTAGGTAAATATGTAGGTAGGTATATAGGTAGGTTGGTAAATAGGTAGGTAGGTAGGTAGGTAAATAGGTAGGTAGGTAGGTAGGTAAATAGGTAGGTAGGTAAATAGGTAAATAGGTAGGTAAATAGGTAAATAGGTAGGTAGGTAAATAGGTAGGTAGGTAGGTAAATATGTAGGTAGGTAGGTAAATAGGTAGGTAGGTAGGTAAGTAAATAGGTAGGTAGGTAATGAGGTAGGTAGGTAAAATAGGTAGGTAGGTAAATAGGTAGGTACATAGGTAGGTAGGTAGGTAGGTAGGTAGGTAGGTAAATAGGTAGGTACGTAGGGAGGTAAATAGGTAGGTAGGTAAATAGGTAAATAGGTAGGTAGGTAAATAGGTAGGTGGGTAGGTAGGTAAATAGGTAGGTAGGTAGGTGGGTAGGTAGGTATGTAGGAAAATATGTAGGTAGGTATATAGGTAGGTTGGTAAATAGGTAGGTAGGTAGGTAAATAGGTAGGTTGGTAAATAGGTAGGTAGGTAGTTAAATAGGTAGGTAGGTAGGTAAATAGGTAGGTTGGTAAATAGGTAGGTAGGTAGGTAAATAGGTAAATAGGTAGGTAAATATGTAGGTAGGTAGGTAGGTAGGTAGGTAGGTAAATAGGTAGGTAGGTAAATATGTAGGTAGGTAGGTAGGTAAACAGGTAGGTAGGTAGGTAAATAGGTAGGTAGGTAAATAGGTATGTAGGAAAATAGGTAGGTACATAGGTAGGTAGGTAGGTAGGTAGGTAGGTAAATAGGTAGGTAGATAAATAGGTAGGTAGGTAGGTTGGTAAATAGGTAGGTATGTAGGTAAATATGTAGGTAAGTAAATAGGTAGGTTGGTAAATAGGTAGGTAGGTAGGTAGGTAGGTAAATAGGTAGGTTGGTAAATAGGTAGGTAGGTAAATAGGTTGGTAGGTAAATAGGTAGGTAGGTAAATAGGTAGGTAGGTAGGTAGGTAGGTGGGTAGGTAGGTAGGTATGTAGGTAAATATGTAGGTAGGTAAATAGGTAGGTAGGTAAATAGGTAGGTAGGAAGGTAAATAGGTAGGTAGGTAAATAGGTAGGTAGTTAAATAGGTAGGTAGGTAAATAGGTTGGTAGGTAAATAGGTAGGTAGGTAGGTAGGTAAATAGGTGGGTGGGTGGGTAGGTAGGTAGGTAGGTAGGTAAATAGGTAGGTAGGTAGGTGGGTAGGTAGGTAGGTATGTAGGTAGGTGGGTAGGTAGGTAGGTATGTAGGTAAATATGTAGGTAGGTAAATAGGTAGGTAGGCAAATAGGTAGGTAGGAAGGTAAATAGGTAGGTAGGTAAATAGGTAGGTAGTTAAATAGGTAGGTAGGTAAATAGGTTGGTAGGTAAATAGGTAGGTAGGTAGGTAGGTAAATAGGTGGGTGGGTGGGTGGGTGGGTGGGTAGGTAGGTAGGTACATAGGTAGGTAGGTAGGTAGGTAGGTAGGTAGGTAGGGAGGTAAATAGGTAGGTAGGTAAATAGGTAAATAGGTAGGTAGGTAGGTAAATAGGTAGGTGGGTAGGTAGGTAAATAGGTAGGTAGGTAGGTGGGTAAATAGGTAGGTAGTTAAATAGGTAGGTAGGTAAATAGGTTGGTAGGTAAATAGGTAGGTAGGTAAATAGGTAGGTAGGTAGGTAGGTAGGTAGGTGGGTAGGTAGGTAGGTATGTAGGTAAATAGGTAGGTAGGAAGGTAAATAGGTAGGTAGGTAAATAGGTAGGTAGTTAAATAGGTAGGTAGGTAAATAGGTTGGTAGGTAAATAGGTAGGTAGGTAGGTAGGTAAATAGGTGGGTGGGTAGGTAGGTAGGTACATAGGTAGGTAGGTAGGTAGGTAGGCAGGTAGGGAGGTAAATAGGTTGGTAGGTAAATAGGTAGGTAGGTAAATAGGTAGGTAGGTAGGTAGGTAGGTGGGTATGTAGGTAAATATGTAGGTAGGTAAATAGGTAGGTAGGTAAATAGGTAGGTAGGAAGGTAAATAGGTAGGTAGGTAAATAGGTAGGTAGTTAAATAGGTAGGTAGGTAAATAGGTTGGTAGGTAAATAGGTAGGTAGGTAAAAAGGTAGGTAGGTAGGTAGGTAGGTAGGTAGGTGGGTAGGTAGGTAGGTATGTAGGTAAATATGTAGGTAGGTAAATAGGTAGGTAGGTAAATAGGTAGGTAGGAAGGTAAATAGGTAGGTAGGTAAATAGGTAGGTAGTTAAATAGGTAGGTAGGTAAATAGGTTGGTAGGTAAATAGGTAGGTAGGTAGGTAGGTAAATAGGTGGGTGGGTGGGTGGGTGGGTGGGTAGGTAGGTAGGTAGGTAGGTAAATAGGTAGGTAGGTAGGTGGGTAGGTAGGTAGGTATGTAGGTAGGTGGGTAGGTAGGTAGGTATGTAGGTAAATATGTAGGTAGGTAAATAGGTAGGTAGGTAAATAGGTAGGTAGGAAGGTAAATAGGTAGGTAGGTAAATAGGTAGGTAGTTAAATAGGTAGGTAGGTAAATAGGTTGGTAGGTAAATAGGTAGGTAGGTAGGTAAATAGGTGGGTGGGTGGGTGGGTGGGTGGGTGGGTAGGTAGGTAGGTACATAGGTAGGTAGGTAGGTAGGTAGGGAGGTAAATAGGTAGGTAGGTAAATAGGTAAATAGGTAGGTAGGTAGGTAAATAGGTAGGTGGGTAGGTAGGTAAATAGGTAGGTAGGTAGGTGGGTAGGTAGGTATGTAGGTAAATATGTAGGTAGGTATATAGGTAGGTTGGTAAATAGGTAGGTAGGTTGGTAAATAGGTAGGTAGGTAGTTAAATAGGTAGGTAGGTAGGTAAATAGGTAGGTTGGTAAATAGGTAGGTAGGTAGGTAAATAGGTAAATAGGTAGGTAAATAGGTAGGTAGGTAGGTAGGTAAATAGGTAGGTAGGTAAATATGTAGGTAGGTAGGTAGGTAAATAGGTAGGTAGGTAAATAGGTAGGTAGGTAAATAGGTATGTAGGAAAATAAGTAGGTACATAGGTAGGTAGGTAGGTAGGTAAATAGGTAGGTAGATAAATAGGTAGGTAGGTAGGTTGGTAAATAGGTAGGTATGTAGGTAAATATGTAGGTAAGTAAATAGGTAGGTTGGTAAATAGGTAGGTAGGTAGGTAGGTAGGTAAATAGGTAGGTTGGTAAATAGGTAGGTAGGTAAATAGGTTGGTAGGTAAATAGGTAGGTAGGTAAATAGGTAGGTAGGTAGGTAGGTAGGTGGGTAGGTATGTAGGTAAATATGTAGGTAGGTAAATAGGTGGATGGGTAGGTAGGTAGGTAGGTAGGTAGGTAGGTAGGTAAATAGGTAGGTAGGTAGGTGGGTAGGTAGGTAGGTATGTAGGTAAATATGTAGGTAGGTAAATAGGTAGGTAGGTAAATAGGTAGGTAGGAAGGGAAATAGGTAGGTAGGTAAATGGGTAGGTAGTTAAATAGGTAGGTAGGTAAATAGGTTGGTAGGTAAATAGGTAGGTGGGTGGGTGGGTGGGTAGGTAGGTAGGTAGGTAGGTAGGTAGGTAGGTAGGTAGGTAGGTAGGTGGGTCGGTAAAGGTAGGTAAGTAAATGGGTGGGTGGGTGGGTAGGTAGGTAGGTAGGTAGGGAGGTAAATAGGTAGGTAGGTAAATAGGTAGGTGGGTAGGTAGGTAAATAGGTAGGTAGGTAGGTAGGTGGGTAGGTAGGTAAATAGGTAGGTACATAGGTAGGTAGGTAGGTAAATAGGTAGGTAGGTAGGGAGGTAAATAGGTAGGTAGGTAAATAGGTAAATAGGTAGGTAGGTAAATAGGTAGGTGGGTAGGTAGGTAAATAGGTAGGTAGGTAGGTGGGTAGGTAGGTATGTGGGTAAATATGTAGGTAGGTATATAGGTAGGTTGGTAAATAGGTAGGTAAGTAGGTAAATAGGCAGGTTGGTAAATAGGTAGGTAGATAGTTAAATAGGTAGGTAGGTAGGTAAATAGGTAGGTTGGTAAATAGGTAGGTAGGTAGGTAAATAGGTGAATAGGTAGGTAGGTAAATATGTAGGTAGGTAGGTAGGTAAATATGTAGGTAGGTAGGTAGGTAAATAGGTATGTAGGAAAATAGGTAGGTACATAGGTAGGTAGGTAGGTAGGTATGTAGGTAGGTAAATAGGTAGGTAGGTAAATAGGTAGGTAGGTAGGTTGGTAAATAGGTAGGTATGTAGGTAAATATGTAGGTAAGTAAATAGGTAGATTGGTAAATAGGTAGGTAGGTAGGTAGGTAAATAGGTAAGTTGGTAAATAGGTAGGTAGGTAAATAGGTTGGTAGGTAAATAGGTAGGTAGGTAAATAGGTAGGTAGGTAGGTAGGTAGGTGGGTAGGTAGGTAGGTAGGTATGTAGGTAAATATGTAGGTAGGTAAATAGGTAGGTAGGTAAATAGGTAGGTAGGAAGGTAAATAGGTAGGTAGGTAGGTAGGTAAATAGGTGGGTGGGTGGGTGGGTGGGTGGGTAGGTAGGTAAATAGGTAGGTAGGTAGGTAGGTAAATAGGTAGGTAGGCAGATGGGTAGGTAGGTAAATGGGTAGGTAGGTAGGTAGGTAGGTAGGTAGGTAGGTAGGTTGGTAAGTAGGTGGTCTGTGGGTGTGAGGCCGGTTGGACGTACTGCCAAATTCTCTAAAACAACATTGGATGCGGCTTATGGTAGAGAAATTGACATTCAATTATCATGCAAAAGCTCTGGGGGATATTCCTTCAGTCGGCATGCCAATTGCACGCTACCTCAAAACTTGAGACATCTGTGGCATTGTGCTATGTGACAAAATTGTCCCCAGCACAAGGTGCACCTGTGTAATGATTATTCTGTTTCATCAGGTTCTTGATATGCCACACTTGTCATTTGGATTGACTATCTTGGCAAAGGAGAAATGCTCACTAACAGGGATGTAAACAAATGTGTGCAAAAAACGTGAGAGAAATAATTTTTGGGGGGAGTATGGAAAATGTCTGGGACCTGGGACCAACCCTTTACATGTTGCGTTTATATTTATGTTCAGTATAGATTCCCTACGGTGTAAGTAAATATTATAATACTGTGAGAGGAAGAGAAAGAGAGAGGCCGATGGAATGACAACATGTTTTTAAGGAAAACAGCTACTTTACATTCACAAAAACCCATTAAAACCATGAGACATTTTTCTTTGTGAAGTCTCCAATTCAAACCCATTATCCCCATCAAACAGACACAAAACCCCACCTAAGCCATCTATACAAACAGAGACGCAGTGTTCTCACACACACAAGGTCATTAAAGAACACCAGTGTGTCATTACAGAACACCAGTGTGTTTTTGTATGTGTGAGTTTGTGTGTGCGTGCGTACACGTGTCTGTCTGCCTGACTGTCTGCGTGTGCGTGTGCGCTCTCTCTCTATCTCTCATACACACATAACACACACTTCTGCACACATGCAGTACAGAAGTAATCCAGGTAATGGCCCAAGTAACACCCAGCAGCATTGTGCAGGTGTCTGCTTCCTGTCATGACCCATCCATACCATTAACCTCACAGACCCCATTCAGCCTGGCAGGCCTCACCTGAGAGCCTCCCAGACCCCATTCAGCCTGAAAGGCCTCATCTGAGATCAGCCTCCCAGACCCCATTCATCCTGAAAGACCTCATCTGAGATCAGCCTCCCAGACCCCATTCAGCCTGGCGGGCTGCACCTGAGATCAGCCTCCCAGACCGGGGGGAGGGGGGTTCCCGCTACCCGCCCACAGGGCATGGCAAGAGGGGATTATGGAATTACAGAGAGGAAGAATGTAGGGATGGCAAGTGAATACAGGATACGGTAGAGACCTGCTGACAATAGGATAGAGGTATTTGGGTGACGTATTTGGGTTGGTGTATGTGTGTGTGTGTGTGTGTGTGTGTGTGTGTGTGTGTGTGTGTGTGTGTGTGTGTGCGTGCATGCGTGCGTGCGTGCGTATGTGTGTGTGTGTGTGTGTGTGTGTTTGTGTGCGTGCGTGCGTGCGTTTGTGTGTGTGTGTGTGTGTACGTGCGTGCGTGCATGCGTGCGTGTGTGCGTGTGCGTGCGTGCGTGCGTTTGTGTGTGTGTGTGTGTGTGTGTACGTGCGTGCATGCGTGCGTGTGTGTGTGTGTGTGTGCGTGTGCGTGCGTGTGTCTATATCAGAGTGAAAGACAGAGAGGAAAGGGGGAGAAAGGGACAAAAATATTTCTTTACAGTCTGTGCTAGCCTGGGATTCCCCATAATCCCATAATCCACACACACACACCAACACACACACACAGAAGGGGAAAGGCTGGGTGAAACGACAATGTCAGTGTTTTGAGTTAAAAGTGTTTAATGCCCAAGTACTGCAAGAGGACATTAGCAAAGTATGATTATATTTAAAGGCAGTCTTTAAAAATCACCAGAAAACACAGGCTAAATACCAGGGTAAGGACAGACTAAAGACCAGGATCAGGCTAAAGACCAGGGTCAAGGACAGACTAAAGACCAAGATCAGGCTAAAGACCAGGATCAGGACAGACTAAAGACCAGGATCAGGCTAAAGACCAGGATCAGGACAGACTAAAGACCAGGATCAGGCTAAAGACCAGGATCAGGACAGACTAAACACCAAGATCAGGCTAAAGACCAGGGTCAGGACAGACTAAAGACCAGGATCAGGCTAAAGACCAGGGTCAGGTGAGACTAAAGATCAGGATCAGGCTAAAGACCAGGGTCAGGTCAGGCTAAAGACCAGGGTCAGGCTAAAGACCAGGGTCAGGTCAGACTAAATACCAGGGTCAGGTCAAGCTAAAGACCAGGATCAGGTCAGACTAAAGACCAGGATCGGGTCAGGCTAAAGACCAGGATCGGGTCAGACTAAAGACCAGGATCAGGTCAGACTAAAGACCAGGATCAGATCAGGCTAAAGACCAGGATGGGTCAGGATAAAGACCAGGATCAGGTCAGGCTAAAGACCAAGATCAGGTCAGGCTAAAGACCAGGATCAAGACAGACTAAAGACCAGGGTCAGGGCAGACTAAAGACCAGGATCAGGCTAAAGACCAGGATCAGGGCAGACTAAAGACCAGGATCAGGCTAAAGACCAGGATCAGGACAGACTAAAGACCAGGATCAGGCTAAAGACCAGGAACAGGACAGACTAAAGACCAGGATCAGGCTAAAGACCAGGATCAGGACAGACTAAAGACCAAGATCAGGCTAAAGACCAGGGTCAGGACAGACTAAAGACCAGGATCAGGCTAAAGACCAGGGTCAGGTGAGACTAAAGATCAGGATCAGGCTAAAGACCAGGGTCAGGTCAGGCTAAAGACCGGGATCAGGCCAAAGACCAGGGTCAGGTCAGACTAACGACCAGGATCAGGCCAGGCTAAAGACCAGGGTCAGGTCAGGATAAAGACCAGGATCAGGTCAGGCTAAAGACCAGGGTCAGGTAAGGCTAAAGACCGGGATCGGGTCAGGCTAAAGACCAGGATCAGGACAGACTAAAGACCAGGATCAGGCTAAAGACCAGGATCAGGACAGACTAAAGACCAGGATCAGGCTAAAGACCAGGATCAAGACAGACTAAACACCAAGATCAGGCTAAAGACCAGGGTCAGGACAGACTAAAGACCAGGATCAGGCTAAAGACCAGGGTCAGGTGAGACTAAAGATCAGGATCAGGCTAAAGACCAGGGCCAGGTCAGGCTAAAGACCAGGGTCAGGCTAAAGACCAGGGTCAGGTCAGACTAAAGACCAGGATCAGGTCAGGCTAAAGACCAGGGTCAGGTCAGGCTAAAGACCGGGATCGGGTCAGGCTAAAGACCAGGATCAGGACAGACTAAAGACCAGGATCAGGCTAAAGACCAGGATCAGGACAGACTAAAGACCAGGATCAGGCTAAAGACCAGGATCAGGACAGACTAAACACCAAGATCAGGCTAAAGACCAGGGTCAGGACAGACTAAAGACCAGGATCAGGCTAAAGACCAGGGTCAGGTGAGACTAAAGATCAGGATCAGACTAAAGACCAGGATCGGGTCAGGCTAAAGACCAGGATCGGGTCAGACTAAAGACCAGGATCAGGTCAGACTAAAGACCAGGATCAGATCAGGCTAAAGACCAGGATGGGTCAGGATAAAGACCAGGATCAGGCCAGGCTAAAGACCAAGATCAGGTCAGGCTAAAGACCAGGATCAAGACAGACTAAAGACCAGGGTCAGGGCAGACTAAAGACCAGGATCAGGCTAAAGACCAGGATCAGGGCAGACTAAAGACCAGGATCAGGCTAAAGACCAGGATCAGGACAGACTAAAGACCAGGATCAGGCTAAAGACCAGGAACAGGACAGACTAAAGACCAGGATCAGGCTAAAGACCAGGATCAGGACAGACTAAAGACCAAGATCAGGCTAAAGACCAGGGTCAGGACAGACTAAAGACCAGGATCAGGCTAAAGACCAGGGTCAGGTGAGACTAAAGATCAGGATCAGGCTAAAGACCAGGGTCAGGTCAGGCTAAAGACCGGGATCAGGCCAAAGACCAGGGTTAGGTCAGACTAACGACCAGGATCAGGCCAGGCTAAAGACCAGGGTCAGGTCAGGATAAAGACCAGGATCAGGTCAGGCTAAAGACCAGGGTCAGGTCAGGCTAAAGACCGGGATCGGGTCAGGCTAAAGACCAGGATCAGGACAGACTAAAGACCAGGATCAGGCTAAAGACCAGGATCAGGACAGACTAAAGACCAAGATTAGGCTAAAGACCAGGGTCAGGACAGACTAAAGACCAGGATCAAGCTAAAGACCAGGGTCAGGTGAGACTAAATATCAGGATCAGGCAAAAGACCAGGATCAGATCAGGCTAAAGACCAGGATCAGGCAAGACTACAGACCAGGGGCAGGTCAGACTAAAGACCAGGATCAGGTCAGACTAAAGACCAGGATCAGGTCAGGCTAAAGACCAGGATCAGGCTAAAGACCAGGATCAGGCTAAAGACCAGAATCAGGGCAGACTAAAGTCCAGGATCAGGCTAAAGACCAGGGTCAGGTCAGGCTAAAGACCAGGATCAGGTCAGGCTAAAGACCGGGATCGGGTCAGGCTAAAGACCAGGATCAGGTCAGACTAAATACCAGGGTCAGGTCAGAATAAAGACCAGGGTCAGGCCAGACCAAAGACCAGGGTCAGGCCAGACTAAAGACCAGGATCAGGTCAGTCTAAAGACCAGGATCAGGCTAAAGACCAGGATCAGGTCAGGCTAAAGACCAGGGTCAGGACAGACTAATGACCAGGGTCAGGCTAAAGACCAGGGGCAGGTCAGACTAAAGACCAGGATCAGGTCAGACTAAAGACCAGGGTCAGGTCAGGCTAAAGACCAGGATCAGGTCAGGCTAAAGACCAGGGTCAGGCTAAAGACCAGGGGCAGGTCAGACTAAAGACCAGGATCAGGTCAGACTAAAAACCAGGATCAGGTCAGATGAAAGACCAGGATCAGATCAGGCTAAATACCAGGATCAGATCAGGCTAAAGACCAGGATCAGGTCAGACTAAAGACCAGGATCAGGCTAAAGACCAGGGTCAGGTCAGACTAAAGACCAGGGTCAGGCTAAAGACCAGGGTCAGGTCAGACTAAATACCAGGGTCAGGTCAGGCTAAAGACCAGGACCAGGTCAGACTAAAGACCAGGATCGGGTCAGGCTAAAGACCAGGATCGGGTCAGACTAAAGACCAGGATCAGGTCGGACTAAAGACCAGGATCAGATCAGGCTAAAGACCAGGATCGGGTCAGGATAAAGACCAGGATCAGGCCAGGCTAAAGACCAAGAACAGGTCAGGCTAAAGACCAGGATCAAGACAAACTAAAGACCAGGGTCAGGGCAGACTAAAGACCAGGATCAGGCTAAAGACCAGGAACAGGACAGACTAAAGACCAGGATCAGGCTAAAGACCAGGATCAGGACAGACTAAAGACCAAGATCAGGCTAAAGACCAGGGTCAGGACAGACTAAAGACCAGGATCAGGCTAAAGACCAGGGTCAGGTGAGACTAAATATCAGGATCAGGCTAAAGACCAGGGTCAGGTCAGGCTAAAGACCAGGGTCAGGTCAGGCTAAAGACCGGGATCGGGTCAGGCTAAAGACCAGGATCAGGACAGACTAAAGACCAGGATCAGGCTAAAGACCAGGATCAGGACAGACTAAAGACCAGGATCAGGCTAAAGACCAGGATCAGGACAGACTAAACACCAAGATCAGGCTAAAGACCAGGGTCAGGACAGACTAAAGACCAGGATCAGGCTAAAGACCAGGGTCAGGTGAGACTAAAGATCAGGATCAGACTAAAGACCAGGATCGGGTCAGGCTAAAGACCAGGATCGGGTCAGACTAAAGACCAGGATCAGGTCAGACTAAAGACCAGGATCAGATCAGGCTAAAGACCAGGATGGGTCAGGATAAAGACCAGGGTCAGGTCAGGCTAAAGACCGGGATCGGGTCAGGCTAAAGACCAGGATCAGGACAGACTAAAGACCAGGATCAGGCTAAAGCCTGGCAGGACAGGACAGACTAAAGACCAGGATCAGGCTAAAGACCAGGATCAGGACAGACTAAACACCAAGATCAGGCTAAAGACCAGGGTCAGGACAGACTAAAGACCAGGATCAGGCTAAAGACCAGGGTCAGGTGAGACTAAAGATCAGGATCAGACTAAAGACCAGGATCGGGTCAGGCTAAAGACCAGGATCGGGTCAGACTAAAGACCAGGATCAGGTCAGACTAAAGACCAGGATCAGATCAGGCTAAAGACCAGGATGGGTCAGGATAAAGACCAGGATCAGGCCAGGCTAAAGACCAAGATCAGGTCAGGCTAAAGACCAGGATCAAGACAGACTAAAGACCAGGGTCAGGGCAGACTAAAGACCAGGATCAGGCTAAAGACCAGGATCAGGGCAGACTAAAGACCAGGATCAGGCTAAAGACCAGGATCAGGACAGACTAAAGACCAGGATCAGGCTAAAGACCAGGAACAGGACAGGCTAAAGACCAGGATCAGGCTAAAGACCAGGATCAGGACAGACTAAAGACCAAGATCAGGCTAAAGACCAGGGTCAGGACAGACTAAAGACCAGGATCAGGCTAAAGACCAGGGTCAGGTGAGACTAAAGATCAGGATCAGGCTAAAGACCAGGGTCAGGTCAGGCTAAAGACCGGGATCAGGCCAAAGACCAGGGTTAGGTCAGACTAACGACCAGGATCAGGCCAGGCTAAAGACCAGGGTCAGGTCAGGATAAAGACCAGGATCAGGTCAGGCTAAAGACCAGGGTCAGGTCAGGCTAAAGACCGGGATCGGGTCAGGCTAAAGACCAGGATCAGGACAGACTAAAGACCAGGATCAGGCTAAAGACCAGGATCAGGACAGACTAAAGACCAAGATTAGGCTAAAGACCAGGGTCAGGACAGACTAAAGACCAGGATCAAGCTAAAGACCAGGGTCAGGTGAGACTAAATATCAGGATCAGGCAAAAGACCAGGATCAGATCAGGCTAAAGACCAGGATCAGGCAAGACTACAGACCAGGGGCAGGTCAGACTAAAGACCAGGATCAGGTCAGACTAAAGACCAGGATCAGGTCAGGCTAAAGACCAGGATCAGGCTAAAGACCAGGATCAGGCTAAAGACCAGAATCAGGGCAGACTAAAGTCCAGGATCAGGCTAAAGACCAGGGTCAGGTCAGGCTAAAGACCAGGATCAGGTCAGGCTAAAGACCGGGATCGGGTCAGGCTAAAGACCAGGATCAGGTCAGACTAAATACCAGGGTCAGGTCAGAATAAAGACCAGGGTCAGGCCAGACCAAAGACCAGGGTCAGGCCAGACTAAAGACCAGGATCAGGTCAGTCTAAAGACCAGGATCAGGCTAAAGACCAGGATCAGGTCAGGCTAAAGACCAGGGTCAGGACAGACTAATGACCAGGGTCAGGCTAAAGACCAGGGGCAGGTCAGACTAAAGACCAGGATCAGGTCAGACTAAAGACCAGGGTCAGGTCAGGCTAAAGACCAGGATCAGGTCAGGCTAAAGACCAGGGTCAGGCTAAAGACCAGGGGCAGGTCAGACTAAAGACCAGGATCAGGTCAGACTAAAAACCAGGATCAGGTCAGATGAAAGACCAGGATCAGATCAGGCTAAATACCAGGATCAGATCAGGCTAAAGACCAGGATCAGGTCAGACTAAAGACCAGGATCAGGCTAAAGACCAGGGTCAGGTCAGACTAAAGACCAGGGTCAGGCTAAAGACCAGGGTCAGGTCAGACTAAATACCAGGGTCAGGTCAGGCTAAAGACCAGGACCAGGTCAGACTAAAGACCAGGATCGGGTCAGGCTAAAGACCAGGATCGGGTCAGACTAAAGACCAGGATCAGGTCGGACTAAAGACCAGGATCAGATCAGGCTAAAGACCAGGATCGGGTCAGGATAAAGACCAGGATCAGGCCAGGCTAAAGACCAAGAACAGGTCAGGCTAAAGACCAGGATCAAGACAAACTAAAGACCAGGGTCAGGGCAGACTAAAGACCAGGATCAGGCTAAAGACCAGGAACAGGACAGACTAAAGACCAGGATCAGGCTAAAGACCAGGATCAGGACAGACTAAAGACCAAGATCAGGCTAAAGACCAGGGTCAGGACAGACTAAAGACCAGGATCAGGCTAAAGACCAGGGTCAGGTGAGACTAAATATCAGGATCAGGCTAAAGACCAGGGTCAGGTCAGGCTAAAGACCAGGGTCAGGCTAAAGACCGGGATCGGGTCAGGCTAAAGACCAGGATCAGGACAGACTAAAGACCAGGATCAGGCTAAAGACCAGGATCAGGACAGACTAAAGACCAGGATCAGGCTAAAGACCAGGATCAGGACAGACTAAACACCAAGATCAGGCTAAAGACCAGGGTCAGGACAGACTAAAGACCAGGATCAGGCTAAAGACCAGGGTCAGGTGAGACTAAAGATCAGGATCAGACTAAAGACCAGGATCGGGTCAGGCTAAAGACCAGGATCGGGTCAGACTAAAGACCAGGATCAGGTCAGACTAAAGACCAGGATCAGATCAGGCTAAAGACCAGGATGGGTCAGGATAAAGACCAGGGTCAGGTCAGGCTAAAGACCGGGATCGGGTCAGGCTAAAGACCAGGATCAGGACAGACTAAAGACCAGGATCAGGCTAAAGACCAGGATCAGGACAGACTAAAGACCAAGATCAGGCTAAAGACCAGGGTCAGGACAGACTAAAGACCAGGATCAGGCTAAAGACCAGGGTCAGGTGAGACTAAAGATCAGGATCAGGCTAAAGACCAGGGTCAGGTCAGGCTAAAGACCGGGATCAGGCCAAAGACCAGGGTTAGGTCAGACTAACGACCAGGATCAGGCCAGGCTAAAGACCAGGGTCAGGTCAGGATAAAGACCAGGATCAGGTCAGGCTAAAGACCAGGGTCAGGTCAGGCTAAAGACCGGGATCGGGTCAGGCTAAAGACCAGGATCAGGACAGACTAAAGACCAGGATCAGGCTAAAGACCAGGATCAGGACAGACTAAAGACCAAGATTAGGCTAAAGACCAGGGTCAGGACAGACTAAAGACCAGGATCAGGCTAAAGACCAGGATCAGGACAGACTAAAGACCAAGATCAGGCTAAAGACCAGGGTCAGGACAGACTAAAGACCAGGATCAGGCTAAAGACCAGGGTCAGGTGAGACTAAAGATCAGGATCAGGCTAAAGACCAGGGTCAGGTCAGGCTAAAGACCGGGATCAGGCCAAAGACCAGGGTTAGGTCAGACTAACGACCAGGATCAGGCCAGGCTAAAGACCAGGGTCAGGTCAGGATAAAGACCAGGATCAGGTCAGGCTAAAGACCAGGGTCAGGTCAGGCTAAAGACCGGGATCGGGTCAGGCTAAAGACCAGGATCAGGACAGACTAAAGACCAGGATCAGGCTAAAGACCAGGATCAGGACAGACTAAAGACCAAGATTAGGCTAAAGACCAGGGTCAGGACAGACTAAAGACCAGGATCAAGCTAAAGACCAGGGTCAGGTGAGACTAAATATCAGGATCAGGCAAAAGACCAGGATCAGATCAGGCTAAAGACCAGGATCAGGCAAGACTACAGACCAGGGGCAGGTCAGACTAAAGACCAGGATCAGGTCAGACTAAAGACCAGGATCAGGTCAGGCTAAAGACCAGGATCAGGCTAAAGACCAGGATCAGGCTAAAGACCAGAATCAGGGCAGACTAAAGTCCAGGATCAGGCTAAAGACCAGGGTCAGGTCAGGCTAAAGACCAGGATCAGGTCAGGCTAAAGACCGGGATCGGGTCAGGCTAAAGACCAGGATCAGGTCAGACTAAATACCAGGGTCAGGTCAGAATAAAGACCAGGGTCAGGCCAGACCAAAGACCAGGGTCAGGCCAGACTAAAGACCAGGATCAGGTCAGTCTAAAGACCAGGATCAGGCTAAAGACCAGGATCAGGTCAGGCTAAAGACCAGGGTCAGGACAGACTAATGACCAGGGTCAGGCTAAAGACCAGGGGCAGGTCAGACTAAAGACCAGGATCAGGTCAGACTAAAGACCAGGGTCAGGTCAGGCTAAAGACCAGGATCAGGTCAGGCTAAAGACCAGGGTCAGGCTAAAGACCAGGGGCAGGTCAGACTAAAGACCAGGATCAGGTCAGACTAAAAACCAGGATCAGGTCAGATGAAAGACCAGGATCAGATCAGGCTAAATACCAGGATCAGATCAGGCTAAAGACCAGGATCAGGTCAGACTAAAGACCAGGATCAGGCTAAAGACCAGGGTCAGGTCAGACTAAAGACCAGGGTCAGGCTAAAGACCAGGGTCAGGTCAGACTAAATACCAGGGTCAGGTCAGGCTAAAGACCAGGACCAGGTCAGACTAAAGACCAGGATCGGGTCAGGCTAAAGACCAGGATCGGGTCAGACTAAAGACCAGGATCAGGTCGGACTAAAGACCAGGATCAGATCAGGCTAAAGACCAGGATCGGGTCAGGATAAAGACCAGGATCAGGCCAGGCTAAAGACCAAGAACAGGTCAGGCTAAAGACCAGGATCAAGACAAACTAAAGACCAGGGTCAGGGCAGACTAAAGACCAGGATCAGGCTAAAGACCAGGAACAGGACAGACTAAAGACCAGGATCAGGCTAAAGACCAGGATCAGGACAGACTAAAGACCAAGATCAGGCTAAAGACCAGGGTCAGGACAGACTAAAGACCAGGATCAGGCTAAAGACCAGGGTCAGGTGAGACTAAATATCAGGATCAGGCTAAAGACCAGGGTCAGGTCAGGCTAAAGACCAGGGTCAGGTCAGGCTAAAGACCGGGATCGGGTCAGGCTAAAGACCAGGATCAGGACAGACTAAAGACCAGGATCAGGCTAAAGACCAGGATCAGGACAGACTAAAGACCAGGATCAGGCTAAAGACCAGGATCAGGACAGACTAAACACCAAGATCAGGCTAAAGACCAGGGTCAGGACAGACTAAAGACCAGGATCAGGCTAAAGACCAGGGTCAGGTGAGACTAAAGATCAGGATCAGACTAAAGACCAGGATCGGGTCAGGCTAAAGACCAGGATCGGGTCAGACTAAAGACCAGGATCAGGTCAGACTAAAGACCAGGATCAGATCAGGCTAAAGACCAGGATGGGTCAGGATAAAGACCAGGATCAGGCCAGGCTAAAGACCAAGATCAGGTCAGGCTAAAGACCAGGATCAAGACAGACTAAAGACCAGGGTCAGGGCAGACTAAAGACCAGGATCAGGCTAAAGACCAGGATCAGGGCAGACTAAAGACCAGGATCAGGCTAAAGACCAGGATCAGGACAGACTAAAGACCAGGATCAGGCTAAAGACCAGGAACAGGACAGACTAAAGACCAGGATCAGGCTAAAGACCAGGATCAGGACAGACTAAAGACCAAGATCAGGCTAAAGACCAGGGTCAGGACAGACTAAAGACCAGGATCAGGCTAAAGACCAGGGTCAGGTGAGACTAAAGATCAGGATCAGGCTAAAGACCAGGGTCAGGTCAGGCTAAAGACCGGGATCAGGCCAAAGACCAGGGTTAGGTCAGACTAACGACCAGGATCAGGCCAGGCTAAAGACCAGGGTCAGGTCAGGATAAAGACCAGGATCAGGTCAGGCTAAAGACCAGGGTCAGGTCAGGCTAAAGGCCGGGATCGGGTCAGGCTAAAGACCAGGATCAGGACAGACTAAAGACCAGGATCAGGCTAAAGACCAGGATCAGGACAGACTAAAGACCAAGATTAGGCTAAAGACCAGGGTCAGGACAGACTAAAGACCAGGATCAGGCTAAAGACCAGGGTCAGGTGAGACTAAATATCAGGATCAGGCAAAAGACCAGGATCAGGTCAGGCTAAAGACCAGGATCAGGCAAGACTACAGACCAGGGGCAGGTCAGACTAAAGACCAGGATCAGGTCAGACTAAAGACCAGGATCAGGTCAGGCTAAAGACCAGGATCAGGCTAAAGACCAGGATCAGGCTAAAGACCAGAATCAGGGCAGACTAAAGTCCAGGATCAGGCTAAAGACCAGGGTCAGGTCAGGCTAAAGACCAGGATCAGGTCAGGCTAAAGACCGGGATCGGGTCAGGCTAAAGACCAGGATCAGGTCAGACTAAATACCAGGGTCAGGTCAGAATAAAGACCAGGGTCAGGCCAGACCAAAGACCAGGGTCAGGCCAGACTAAAGACCAGGATCAGGTCAGTCTAAAGACCAGGATCAGGCTAAAGACCAGGATCAGGTCAGGCTAAAGACATGGGTCAGGACAGACTAATGACCAGGGTCAGGCTAAAGACCAGGGGCAGGTCAGACTAAAGACCAGGATCAGGTCAGACTAAAGACCAGGGTCAGGTCAGGCTAAAGACCAGGATCAGGTCAGGCTAAAGACCAGGGTCAGGCTAAAGACCAGGGGCAGGTCAGACTAAAGACCAGGATCAGGTCAGACTAAAAACCAGGATCAGGTCAGATGAAAGACCAGGATCAGATCAGGCTAAATACCAGGATCAGATCAGGCTAAAGACCAGGATCAGGTCAGACTAAAGACCAGGATCAGGCTAAAGACCAGGGTCAGGTCAGACTAAAGACCAGGGTCAGGCTAAAGACCAGGGTCAGGTCAGACTAAATACCAGGGTCAGGTCAGGCTAAAGACCAGGACCAGGTCAGACTAAAGACCAGGATCGGGTCAGGCTAAAGACCAGGATCGGGTCAGACTAAAGACCAGGATCAGGTCGGACTAAAGACCAGGATCAGATCAGGCTAAAGACCAGGATCGGGTCAGGATAAAGACCAGGATCAGGCCAGGCTAAAGACCAAGAACAGGTCAGGCTAAAGACCAGGATCAAGACAAACTAAAGACCAGGGTCAGGGCAGACTAAAGACCAGGATCAGGCTAAAGACCAGGAACAGGACAGACTAAAGACCAGGATCAGGCTAAAGACCAGGATCAGGACAGACTAAAGACCAAGATCAGGCTAAAGACCAGGGTCAGGACAGACTAAAGACCAGGATCAGGCTAAAGACCAGGGTCAGGTGAGACTAAATATCAGGATCAGGCTAAAGACCAGGATCAGATCAGGCTAAAGACCAGGATCAGGCAAGACTAAAGACCAGGATCAGGTCAGGCTAAAGACCAGGATCAGGCTAAAGACCAGGATCAAGCTAAAGACCAGGATCAGGGCAGACTAAAGACCAGGATCAGGCTAAAGACCAGGGTCAGGTCAGGCTAAAGACCAGGATCAGGTCAGGCTAAAGACCGGGATAGGGTCAGGCTAAAGACCAGGATCAGGTCAGACTAAATACCAGGGTCAGGTCAGAATAAAGACCAGGGTCAGGCCAGACCAAAGACCAGGGTCAGGCCAGACTAAAGACCAGGATCAGGTCAGTCTAAAGACCAGGATCAGGCTAAAGACCAGGATCAGGTCAGGCTAAAGACCAGGGATAGGACAGACTAACGACCAGGGTCAGGCTAAAGACAAGGGTCAGGTCAGACTAAAGACCAGGATAAGGTCAGACTAAAAACCAGGATCAGGTCAGAATAAAGACCAGGGTCAGGTCAGGCTAAAGACCAGGATCAGGCCAGGCTAAAGACCAGGGTCAGGCTAAAGACCAGGGGCAGGTCAGACTAAAGACCAGGATCAGGTCAGACTAAAAACCAGAATCAGGTCAGATGAAAGACCAGGATCAGAACAGGCTAAAGACCAGGGTCAGGTCAGACTAAAGACCAGGATCAGGCTAAAGACCAGGGTCAGGTCAGGATAAAGACCAGGATCAGGCAAGACTAAAGACCAGGGGTAGGTCAGACTAAATACCAGGGTCAGGTCAGACTAAAGACCAGGATCAGGGCAGACTAAAGACCAGGATCAGGATAAAGACCAGGGTCAGGTCAGGCTAAAGACCAGGATCAGGTCAGGCTAAAGACCAGGATCGGGTCAGGCTAAAGACCAGGATCAGGTCAGACTAAATACCAGGGTCAGGTCAGAATAAAGACCAGGGTCAGGCCAGACCAAAGTCCAGGGTCAGGCCAGACTAAAGACCAGGATCAGGTCAGTCTAAAGACCAGGATCAGGCTAAAGACCAGGATCAGGTCAGGCTAAAGACCACCAGGGTCAGGACAGACTAACGACCAGGGTCAGGCTAAAGACAAGGGTCAGGTCAGACTAAAGACCAGGATAAGGTCAGACTAAAAACCAGGATCAGGTCAGACTAAAGACCAGGGTCAGGTCAGGCTAAAGACCAGGATCAGGCCAGGCTAAAGACCAGGGTCAGGCTAAAGACCAGGGGCAGGTCAGACTAAAGACCAGGATCAGGTCAGACTAAAAACCAGGATCAGGTCAGATGAAAGACCAGGATCAGATCAGGCTAAAGACCAGGGTCAGGTCAGACTAAAGACCAGGATGAGGCTAAAGACCAGGGTCAGGTCAGGCTAAAGACCAAATCAAAATCAAATCAAATTTTATTTGTCACATACACATGGTTAGCAGATGTTAATGCGAGTGTAGCGAAATGCTTGTGCTTCTAGTTCCGACAATGCAGTAATAACAAGTAATCTAACTAACAATTCCAAAACTACTGTCTTGTACACAGTGTAAGGGGATAAAGAATATGTACATAAGGATATATGAATGAGTGATGGTACAGAGCAGCATAGGCAAGATACAGTAGATGGTATCGAGTACAGTATGTACAAATGAGATGAGTATGTAAACAAAGTGGCATAGTTTAAAGTGGCTAGTGATACATGTATTACGTAAGGATACAGTCGATGATATAGAGTACAGTATATACGTATGCATATGAGATGAATAATGTAGGGTAAGTAACATTATATAAGGTAGCATTGTTTAAAGTGGCTAGTGATATATTTACATCATTTCCCATCAATTCCCATTATTAAAGTGGCTGGAGTTGAGTCAGTGTCAGTGTGTTGGCAGCAGCCACTCAGTGTTAGTGGTGGCTGTCTAACAGTCTGATGGCCTTGAGATAGAAGCTGTTTTTCAGTCTCTCGGTCCCAGCTTTGATGCACCTGTACTGACCTCGCCTTCTGGATGATAGCGGGGTGAACAGGCAGTGGCTCGGGTGGTTGATGTCCTTGATGATCTTTATGGCCTTCCTGTGACATCGGGTGGTGTAGGTGTCCTGGAGGGCAGGTAGTTTGCCCCCGGTGATGCGTTGTGCAGACCTCACTACCCTCTGGAGAGCCTTACGGTTGAGGGCGGTGCAGTTGCCATACCAGGCGGTGATACAGCCCGCCAGGATGCTCTCGATTGTGCATCTGTAGAAGTTTGTGAGTGCTTTTGGTGACAAGCCGAATTTCTTCAGCCTCCTGAGGTTGAAGAGGCGCTGCTGCGCCTTCTTCACGATGCTGTCTGTGTGAGTGGACCAATTCAGTTTGTCTGTGATGTGTATGCCGAGGAACTTAAAACTTGCTACCCTCTCCACTACTGTTCCATCGATGTGGATAGGGGGGTGTTCCCTCTGCTGTTTCCTGAAGTCCACAATCATCTCCTTAGTTTTGTTGACGTTGAGTGTGAGGTTATTTTCCTGACACCACACTCCGAGGGCCCTCACCTCCTCCCTGTAGGCCGTCTCGTCGTTGTTGGTAATCAAGCCTACCACTGTTGTGTCGTCCGCAAACTTGATGATTGAGTTGGAGGCGTGCGTGGCCACGCAGTCGTGGGTGAACAGGGAGTACAGGAGAGGGCTCAGAACGCACCCTTGTGGGGCCCCAGTGTTGAGGATCAGCGGGGAGGAGATGTTGTTGCCTACCCTCACCACCTGGGGGCGGCCCGTCAGGAAGTCCAGTACCCAGTTGCACAGGGCGGGGTCGAGACCCAGGGTCTCGAGCTTGATGACGAGCTTGGAGGGTACTATGGTGTTGAATGCCGAGCTGTAGTCGATGAAAAGCATTCTCACATAGGTATTCCTCTTGTCCAGATGGGTTAGGGCAGTGTGCAGTGTGGTTGAGATTGCATCGTCTGTGGACCTATTTGGGCGGTAAGCAAATTGGAGTGGGTCTAGGGTGTCAGGTAGGGTGGAGGTGATATGGTCCTTGACTAGTCTCTCAAAGCACTTCATGATGATGGATGTGAGTGCTACGGGGCGGTAGTCGTTTAGCTCAGTTACCTTAGCTTTCTTGGGAACAGGAACAATGGTGGCCCTCTTGAAGCATGCGGGAACAGCAGACTGGTATAGGGATTGATTGAATATGTCCGTAAACACACCTGCCAGCTGGTCTGCGCATGCTCTGAGGGCGCGGCTGGGGATGCCGTCTGGGCCTGCAGCCTTGCGAGGGTTAACACGTTTAAATGTCTTACTCACCTCGGCTGCAGTGAAGGAGAGACCGCATGTTTTCGTTGCAGGCCGTGTCAGTGGCACTGTATTGTCCTCAAAGCGGGCAAAAAAGTGATTTAGTCTGCCTGGGAGCAAGACATCCTGGTCCGTGACTGGGCTGGATTTCTTCCTGTAGTCCGTGATTGACTGTAGACCCTGCCACATGCCTCTTGTGTCTGAGCCGTTGAATTGAGATTCTACTTTGTCTCTGTACTGGCGCTTAGCTTGTTTGATAGCCTTGCGGAGGGAATAGCTGCACTGTTTGTATTCGGTCATGTTACCAGACACCTTGCCCTGATTAAAAGCAGTGGTTCGCGCTTTCAGTTTCACACGAATGCTGCCATCAATCCACGGTTTCTGGTTAGGGAATGTTTTAATCGTTGCTATGGGAACGACATCTTCAACGCACGTTCTAATGAACTCGCACACCGAATCAGCGTATTCGTCAATGTTGTTATCTGACGCAATACGAAACATCTCCCAGTCCACGTGATGGAAGCAGTCTTGGAGTGTGGAGTCAGCTTGGTCGGACCAGCGTTGGACAGACCTCAGCGTGGGAGCCTCTTGTTTTAGTTTCTGTCTGTAGGCAGGGATCAACAAAATGGAGTCGTGGTCAGCTTTTCCGAAAGGGGGGCGGGGCAGGGCCTTATATGCGTCACGGAAGTTAGAGTAACAATGATCCAAGGTCTTTCCACCCCTGGTTGCGCAATCGATATGCTGAGGGGGTAGGTCAGACTAAATACCAGGGTCAGGTCAGACTAAAGACCAGGATCAGGTCAGACTAAAGACCAGGATCAGGCTAAAGACCAGGGTCAGGTCAGACTAAAGACCAGGGTCAGGTCAGGCTAAAGACCAGGATCGGGTCAGACTAAATACCAGGGTCAGGTCAGACTAAAGACCAGGGTCAGGTCAGACTAAATACCAGGATCGGGTCAGGCTAAAGACCAGGATCAGGTCAGACTAAAGACCAGGATCAGGCTAAAGACCAGGGTCAGGTCAGACTAAAGACCAGGGTCAGGCTAAAGACCAGGGTCAGGTCAGACTAAATACCAGGGTCAGGTCAGGCTAAAGACCAGGATCAGGTCAGACTAAAGACCAGGATCGGGTCAGGCTAAAGACCAGGATCGGGTCAGGCTAAAGACCAGGATCGGGTCAGGATAAAGACCAGGATCAGGCCAGGCTAAAGACCAGGCTAAATACCAGGGTCAGGTCAGACTAAAGACCAGGA
Source organism: Oncorhynchus mykiss (assembly GCF_057628025.1). Classification (NCBI taxonomy): domain Eukaryota; kingdom Metazoa; phylum Chordata; class Actinopteri; order Salmoniformes; family Salmonidae; genus Oncorhynchus; species Oncorhynchus mykiss. Next base: position 68,716,980 of record NC_143039.1, on the reverse strand, counting down.
TTAGGCTCATTTCAGCACACACACACACACACACACACACACACACACACACACACGTGTGCACACATTCACACATAAACTCTCATGTACACACACACACATAACCTCTAAGGTACACATTCACAGCCCCAACACCAAATGAGGATGACTGCTATCTTTCAGTTTGAAATTCCAGATAGTGATAGAGCCGTGTGTGTGTGTGTGTGTGTGTGTGTGTGTGTGTGTGTGTGTGTGTGTGTGTTTGTGTCTGTGTGTGTGTGTGTGTTTGTGTCTGTCCGTGTGTCTGTGTGTTTGTGTGTGCGTGTGGGTGTTTGTGTCTGTGTGTGTGTGCGTGTGTGCCAGCTCGTGCGTCATATTGCGAGGTAAATCCCCTGGTTTAGCCTCTGACGCCAGTCATACTCTCATGCTAACTAAAACAGGGCAGAAGTTTGAGCTGCCTGGCTTTGCGTTCTGGCGTTGCTGCAGATGACAAATGATTAAGTGGCTTACTGGTCTAGATCCCAAATGGACATTACAGCATAATAATAGATAGCCATAACACAAAACTACATGAATATCTATGGCAACATGAACACTTCCAAGAACCATCACATTATTATACGTGGTAAATATTTTAAGACTCTTAAGTCATTTTCAAAGTCATTTTCAAAGTCATTTTCAAAATCATTTACAAAGTCATTTTCTAAGTAATTTTCAAAGTCACAGTAATTTTCTAAGATTTCTTAATAAGGTAATGATGACATTGTAAGGTTTAAAAATGTGATCACAGTCGTGTTTCCCCTCATGTCCTGGTCAGAGATTGTTTTATTGTATGTTTTATGTACAAGTCATGTGTCGGTGTGCAACGGATTTTGTACCCACTTATATTATTTTTTGTATATTTTGGGTTTTTGAGATAGGGAAGAAAGGAGAGAAGGGGAGGAGAAGCAAGGAGAGAAGGGGAGGGGAGGAGAGAAGGAGAGGAGAGAAGGGGAGGAGAGAAGGAGAGGGGAGGAAAGAAGGGGAGGAGATGAGAGGAGAGGACAGAAGGGGAGAGTAGAGTCTTCATGTTCCCCTTCTATTCTCGTTATTTTACCTAATGTGATCACAGTCATTATTTTACCTAATGTGATCACAGTCATTATTTTACCTAATGTGATCACAGTCGTTATTTTACCTAATGTGATCACAGTCGTTATTTTATGTAATGTGATCACAGTCGTTATTTTACCTAATGTGATCACAGTCATTATTTTACCTAATGTGATCACAGTCCTTATTTTATGTAATGTGATCACAGTCGTTATTTTACCTAATGTGATCACAGTCGTTATTTTACCTAATGTGATCACAGTCGTCATTTTATGTAATGTGATCACAGTCGTTATTTTACCTAATGTGATCACAGTCATTATTTTATGTAATGTGATCACAGTCATTATTTTACCTAATGTGATCCCAGTCGTCATTTTATGTAATGTGATCACAGTCGTTATTTTACCTAATGTGATCACAGTCATTATTTTACCTAATGTGATCACAGTCATTATTTTACCTAATGTGATCACAGTCGTTATTTTACCTAATGTGATCACAGTCGTCATTTTACCTAATGTGATCACAGTCGTTATTTTACCTAATGTGATCACAGTCGTTATTTTACCTAATGTGATCACAGTCGTTATTTTATGTAATGTGATCACAGTCGTTATTTTACCTAATGTGATCACAGTCATTATTTTACCTAATGTGATCACAGTCGTTATTTTATGTAATGTGATCACAGTCGTTATTTTATGTAATGTGATCACAGTCGTTATTTTATGTAATGTGATCACAGTCGTTATTTTATGTAATGTGATCACAGTCCTTATTTTATGTAATGTGATCACAGTCGTTATTTTACCTAATGTGATCACAGTCATTATTTTACCTAATGTGATCACAGTCCTTATTTTATGTAATGTGATCACAGTCGTTATTTTACCTAATGTGATCACAGTCATTATTTTACCTAATGTGATCACAGTCGTTATTTTATGTAATGTGATCACAGTCCTTATTTTATGTAATGTAATTACAGTCCTTATTTTATGTAATGTGATCACAGTCGTTATTTTACGTAATGTGATCACAGTCGTTATTTTATGTAATGTGATCACAGTCATTATTTTACCTAATGTGATCACAGTCGTTATTTTATGTAATGTGATCACAGTCGTTATTTTATGTAATGTAATTACAGTCCTTATTTTATGTAATGTGATCACAGTCGTTATTTTATGTAATGTGATCACAGTCGTTATTTTACCTAATGTGATCACAGTCATTATTTTACCTAATGTGATCACAGTCCTTATTTTATGTAATGTGATCACAGTCGTTATTTTATGTAATGTGATCACAGTCATTATTTTATGTAATGTGATCACAGTCGTTATTTTATGTAATGTAATTACAGTCCTTATTTTATGTAATGTAATTACAGTCCTTATTTTATGTAATGTGATCACAGTCGTCATTTTATGTAATGTGATCACAGTCCTTATTTTATGTAATGTAATTACAGTCCTTATTTTATGTAATGTAATTACAGTCCTTATTTTATGTAATGTGATCACAGTCGTTATTTTATGTAATGTGATCACAGTCCTTATTTTATGTAATGTGATCACAGTCGTTATTTTACCTAATGTGATCACAGTCGTTATTTTACCTAATGTGATCACAGTCGTTATTTTATGTAATGTAATTACAGTCCTTATTTTATGTAATGTGATCACAGTCATTATTTTATGTAATGTGATCACAGTCGTTATTTTATGTAATGTGATCACAGTCATTATTTTATGTAATGTGATCACAGTCATTATTTTATGTAATGTAATTACAGTCCTTATTTTATGTAATGTGATCACAGTCATTATTTTATGTAATGTGATCACAGTCGTTATTTTATGTAATGTGATCACAGTCATTATTTTATGTAATGTGATCACAGTCGTTATTTTATGTAATGTAATTACAGTCCTTATTTTATGTAATGTGATCACAGTCATTATTTTATGTAATGTGATCACAGTCGTTATTTTATGTAATGTGATCACAGTCATTATTTTATGTAATGTGATCACAGTCGTTATTTTACCTAATGTGATCACAGTCGTTATTTTATGTAATGTGATCACAGTCATTATTTTATGTAATGTGATCACAGTCATTATTTTATGTAATGTGATCACAGTCGTTATTTTACCTAATGTGATCACAGTCGTTATTTTATGTAATGTGATCACAGTCGTTATTTTACCTAATGTGATCACAGTCGTTATTTTACCTAATGTGATCACAGTCGTTATTTTACGTAATGTGATCACGGCTACCTTTCTCATTAAGGGGTGTTGATCAGAGAGAGTGATGATGGGGAGAGGAAAGGAGGAGAGGAGAGAAGGGGGAGAGGAGGAGATGAGAAGAGAGGAGTGAAGGGAAGGGGGGAGAGTTGAGCAGGGGAGGAGAGGGAGGAGGGGAGGGGAGGAGAGGAGAGAAGGGGAGGAGAGGAGGGAAGGAGAGGGGAGGAGAGGAGAGGAAGGGAGGAGAAGGGTGGAGAGCAGCATCTCAGTCCACACATCAGCTATAGATAGGGCTATCCATAGCATGTGATGACTCTGATCTTACAGGTTACAGTGATGTAGGGTGAAGTTGCCCCTATGTACAGATCAGGGGCCACTTAATCATTAGTGGAGGAAATTATCCGCATTTAAGGGCAACTACACCATATTCCTTATAGTCTGTCTGGAGGCCTGGATCTGTGGGGTCCTTAGTGGTCAAGGATCACATCATACTGACCTGGCAGAGCTATAAGACATCACCTTAGGATCTACGATGGTAGAGAACGCAGAGAGGTTGAGGTGGTTGAGGTGATCATACACACACACACACACACACACACACACACACACACACACACACACACACACACACACACACACACATCTCTTGTCATCTAATCTCTAACAGCAAAAATGTGATTGAGGCTTAATCTGGTGGAGTGTGATTCAAACCAGACCTTAATCCATGTATTGGTAGACAGTACAAGGGAAAAACCTGGTAGGTTCCTGAAAGGTGTCAGATAGCAACAGTGGGGACAGGACAGACGGGGAGAAATCCTGGGAAGCTAAAACCATGAAATACTCACATCATTTGTCAGATAGTATAGATTGTATAGATTTATTGATTTACTGAAAAAAAACAGACCTACAGTACTGTCAGTTCCTGAAAATGGGTTGGATAGTAGCTCAGTATAGAAAACTGGAAAATATATGAAATCACAATTGGATAAAGCTATGAAACACAGCCGTCAATTATCAGAGAATCTTATGCACAGGTTTTTTCGGAACAATTGGACCATTTAAATACAATCAAACGCAGAACAAATTCATTTATTTTATATTTTATGGTAAAATGTATTCATTTCAATCCATCCTAAATCCTTTTATCATTTATCTAAAAAAAAAATGTGGCCACTGCTAGATCCAACGTAGCAATCTGAGTGGAGAAAGGAAGAAATAGGAGAAAATGGCGTTTTCATTCTTGCATATATTTGTATATCAGGATTAAGGACAAATGGTATCACAGGTTGATTAAATCAGGACGCCTTTCCGTTTTTCTCCCTGTTCTAAGCCCAATGGCAGCATCAGGAGGTGGCAGATAAAGGGATTTTACTCTTCCACAGATTTACAGCGTGTCTTCTTATCCCTCAACACCAGATTGTTTTCAACTAGCCTGACAACGCCTGACAACGCCACGCTCTCCAGTCACAAGTGATAGATTTCCAAATGCACACTTTGATATCTCCAGATACCACTTTAATACACAAACAGGGTTTTGTGGCACGCTGGGGTGTTGGTGCTGTTATGGTGATGTGCTGTTTTCACACACGTTTAAATTCCTATCTAGAGGTATGACAAGTCGGGGAAAGAAGCCCAATGCTTTTTGTTTCGGTGAATAGACTAGATATGAAATACCCCAGCTCCATAGGAAATGAAGCTGGTGTGGAATTACATACATTTATTCAGTGGTAGTGAAACCCTACTAGTTCTCAAACACACTCATCCATTGAGAAATGTCAGTAGACCACAGAAACAGTGCATCCAAACCACTATGTTAGCTAACCCTAACCACCATACATGCCTCAACATTGCCCTGGAGATAACAGTTTCTCAATGGACTATCACAGCAGTTCTGTGTGATGGGTATTGATGTGTGTACCAGTTCTGTGTGATGGGTATTGATGTGTGTACCAGTTCTGTGTGATGGGTATTGATGTGTGTACCAGTTCTGTGTAATGGGTATTGATCAGACCACTGCACCTGTACATCTGTAAACAGCCCATACAATCTACCTCATCCCCATACTGTATTTATTTATTTATCTTGCTCCTTTGCACCCCAGTATCTCTACTTGCACATTCATCTTCTGTACATCCTACCATTCCATTGTTAAATTGCTATATTGTAATTACTTCACCATCATGGCCTATTTATTGCCTTAACTCCCTGATCTTACCTCATTTGCACTCACTGTATATATAATTTTTTATTCCTTTTTCTACTGTATTATTGACTGTATGTTTTGTTTATTCCATGTGTAACTCTGTGTTGTTGTATGTGTCGAACTGCTTTGCTTTGTATTGGCCAGGTCGCAGTTGCAAATGAGAACTTGTTCTAAACTAGCCTACCGGGTTAAATAAAGGTGAAATAAAAATAATGAAAAATAAAAAAATTGATGTGTGTATCAGTTCTGTGTGATGGGTATTGATGTGTGTATCAGTTCTGTGTAATGGGTATTGATGTGTGTACCAGTTCTGTGTAATGGGTATTGATGTGTGTATCAGTTCTGTGTAATGGGTATTGATGTGTGTACCCGTTATGTGTAATGTTATTGATGTGTGTACCATTTCTATGTAATGGGTATTGATGTGTGTACCAGTTCTGTGTAATGGGTGTGGGTGCCTGAAGCCTGCATACAGTGACCATGCATGGTGAGTCAGATGGGATAATGTAAGTCATGTTTCCCAGAAGGACTTTACCACAAACTGGGAAAGGAAGTCATTTGTGTTGAGAGATGATGTTAAAATGCCACTTTCAAAAATGTAATGTATTTTTAGAAGGACTTAAAAGGATGCACCAGCTGTGTACTAACATTACAGGGAATATATAAACAGTAACGTCCTCAGTAAGTCATAAAACAGAAGTTACTCTCTGTGTGTATGTTAAAATTGCATTAGAAGTAACCACTATCATCACAATCCTACCTTTCATTTTTCCACAATATATCTTATAATATCACAATATAGCATGACATTACAATATCTCCACGATATTTCGCAATATACTGATATCTCCATGATCAGACCTGGGATTAAATACTCTTTCAGGTATTTAAATTACTTTTCAATACATTTCAAAAAACTATTCAGATAACCTTTATTTGAAAAAACAAGTAGTTGAATATTGGAATGCATCTGGAAATACACTTGATCAAATACATTTATCCCAAGCATTTGAAAATAGTATTTGAAATAAGTTTTTGAAAATACTTTCAAATACAATTTGGTTGACTATTTGTTTTTTGTTTTTACAAATAACCAATCCAATATTCAAATAAGGGTACTTGTTTTGGGCTGTGCATTTGAAAATACTCAAATACACACAAAAAAACCCAGGTCTGTCCACGATATATCATAATATCACGATAACTCCATGATATATCATAATATCACGATATCTCCATGATATATCATAATATCACGATAACTCCATGATATATCATAATATCACGATATCTCCATGATATATCGTAATATCACGATATTTCCAAGACATATTGTAATATCACGATATCTCCATGATATATCATATAATTTCCAATAAAATCATAATATCCTCCCTCACCTCTGAGAACCTCTGAACGTCCTGTGTGAGGGTCCCCACGCGGCTCCAGTTGTAGAAGTTGAGAAACTTGACCACTGCTGGGTTCACCGCGTTGTCTGACGGAACCGTCCGAAAAAAGTTTGGGTACTTCTTCTTGTCGGCCAGAACAGGAGTTGTTGCCGCAAAGGAGAGCTGGAAAGAATAGGACAGACATAGAATGTTAAATATCTGACCAGTAAACGCTGGCTGAATTCTAACTGATCCTGGTGTTCTGCTAATAGGAGTTCAAGCCTGGAGATCTGAAGCTTTAGACAGAGGCCTTCGATGGACACACACACACACACACACACACACACACACACATACACACATACACACACACACACGCACACGTGCGGGACATATATACACACACACACGGACCCTGGGAGTCAGTCCAGTCTGTAGGTGTGAGTAAATCAACAGTCTGATAGGTCTGTGGAAACATCAGGCAAGGTCACAGCTTCAGAGTGCCCATAATAACAGGAGCTGTAAACGTTTGGTGGGAGTGAAAGCTGTGATGGATGACCTTAACTGAATGTGTGTATGTGTGCACAAGTGTGTATACGCAAATATGTGTGCGTGTGTATTCATGAGATGCGTGTGTATTCACTCTGAGCTCAAGCGTTCCTTGGATTCTGATTGGTTCTGTTTTCAATCATTTTATTTTCCTAGAAAATTAGATAAAAATGTGCTGAACCTCAAACATGAAAAATTACACCATAAACAGGTTTAAACCAATTCAGGGTCCCAAAAAAGAGATTAACTTTAAAAGAGATGAACTTTTTCTGAACATTACTGCTTTCAAGATTTGAAACAGCAAGGACTATTTTTTGTTGTTGTAGCAACTACCAAGCACATACATTAGCTCTGAACACCTTGGGTGAACACGCAGACATTTACTGCTATAGAATGTCCAACATTTTCACACATTTCAATGTGTTTTCCTTTTGACCAACTGTGGGCTAACAGTATCTCCTACAGTGTCTATCCATACACTACTGTGGATGTGATAGGTCGTCTGGTGAGACAGAGAGAGAGAGAGAGAGAGAGAGAGAGAGAGAGATAGAGAAAGAGAGAGATAGAGAGATAGAGAGATAGAGAGAGAGAGATAGAGATAGAGAGATAGAGAGGTAGAGAGAGAGATAGAGAGATAGAGACTAGTCATTTGGACGGTACTTGTTATGTAACACTCCCAAGCTTCAGCACCGCACACCAATCTAATCTTATGATCACACTGTCACTGACTACAGTAGGCACATACTGGCATCGTGTGACCGGGGACATCTAAAGACAATGCTCCATACACAGTCAGTGGACAATGTGAAGGATCTGATTCAAAGCCACAAAGCTAAGTCAACAAATGTCATTTCCAGTCATCAATCTCTGGGTCCATTGAAAACATTCTAGGGATCTATAGAATTCAAAGAATCTGTCATTTGAGAGAACACTCGATTACTGAGAGAGAGCATGATACGATTACCGAGTGATGGATCAATGGACTGACCTCAGATCTCTCTTTCTCTCTCCTTCCAACCCTCCCTCCTTCAAACAGACCCAAACACACACATACCTTTAATTTCCATACAAATAAACTCTCTCTCTCAGTCTCTACCACCTTCCCAACAATAGACGCTCATTATCTCTGAGGGAAAATCAGTGTAATTAATTTCTGCCTCCCGATCGTGACTTGCAGGTGTGTACAGCGAGCGAACACGAAAATAGAATGACAAAGACTGGAATAACTGCATGATCTTGACAAAGACTTCTTGGCAAAGTTAAAACTAGAATATGGATAAGTTCTGGTAAAATTGGCACCTTACAGTTTGACAAAGTATGTATTGTGTAGCTGTTATAAAGGCTTTGTGAAACCATACATAAAGGGGGGCGACAGTTAAGTGTTACCAGTCATATCACAGGAAGCTAACGTTGAATGGGAGACTTAGAATGTTACCTTTGCAGACATTTAGCTTAGTCTTGCCTTGCGGACTATACTATACCAAGTTTATGATGAACTTCACCAACGGCATGGAGCTGAAACCAGGCTTTGTGGAATCTGGCTCAGACTACATCGATTGTACCGATGTTTGTTATCTGTAGTTGCGTGCCTTTCTTTGTTTGCTGAAATCCATACTTTTTCAATAAACACCACCGACTGTTTCCTTGTTGAGATTCAATTGGCACATGCGCTGAGTTGCCATCTTATATCAACAGTAATGAGCAAACAGTTGGTGGTTGTATTTGATTAACATTTATTGAAAATGTTGTCTGTTAAGTCCTGCCACATCCGGAATGGTTGCCGCTGTGAGAAGTTAACTCTGTTACATTAGCATGTTTAGCTAGATGTGAGAAGTTAACTCTTACATTAGCATGTTTAGCTAGATGTGAGAAGTTAACTCTGGAACATTAGCATGTTAGCATGTTGGGGCGGCAGGTAGCCTAGTGGTTAGAGCATTGGGCCAGTAACTGAAAGGTTGATGGATCGAATCCCTGAGCTGACAAGGTAAAAATCTGTTGTTCTGCCCCTGAACAAGGCAGTTAACCCACTGTTCCTAGTCATTGTAAATAAGAATTTGCCTAGTTAAATTAAAAATGTCAAAAGCTGCCCCCCATTGAAAAAAGTGTTTATTTATGCTTAGCTAATGCTAACATATAGATAACATATAGCTAGATGTGATAAGCTAACTCTGGAACATTAGCATGTTAGTTGAGAAAAGTTAACTCTGTTACATTAGCATGTTTAGAGAAGACAACTTTGTTACATTTGCTAAGTCCTGCCACAATGGTTGCCTCCGTTACATTAGCACGGAGAGAAGCGGCAGGTTCTGGTTGAGAGAAGATAACTCTGTTTAATTAGCATATCTAGCTAGCTAGCTGAGAGAAGATAACTGTGTTCCATTAGCATGTTAAGATAGCTAACAGTTTCAATTCACTAATTCACCAATTTACTAACACTCCAATTTCAATCTCTAATAAAATGAATAACTGATTTGAATCAACACAGGGTTAATTACTGAGCAGAGAGAGATTAATCAGACACACTGATAGTGATCAAAAGGAGGATATTATCATTCTGATTGAGGCTAAGAGTGTGTGTGTGTGTGTGTGTGTGTGTGAAATGTATGCACATTGCTTGGAAGCATGTTTAATATTAGAGAAGCCAACCACTCAGGGGCTAAGTGTGATCTTTAAAAGCCAGTCGAAACCAATCAAGAATAATGTTTTCCCTATTTTCAAACAGACAGGTTCTCATATTGATGTCAAACAGTACTTACAGTGAGTAGATCATTTTTGGGAAAACTTTTGCTTAATGCATTTGATTAAGCTAGCTTTCATGTTAATTATTTTCACAATGCTCAGAATACATTATACCTTGTACTCCTTAAAGTAAACCTTGTAACTGGAGACTGATACAATACATACATTGAGTCAATGTGAGTCAAACACTTCCCAACAACCCTCAGCAATCCTCCAACAAACCTCCATCTCGACCATGCCACACTATTCTCCCCTCTAGAACCCATTTAATTTGGGCGCCCCATTGTTTCCCAAACGATCCGGGAGGACCCTGGAACAACACACGGATTACAACCGTCAATTAAGGAGAGAAGAAACCCTTTATTTCAGTACCAGTGCTAAATCCAAAATCCCCCAAAGTCTTAAAGGACTTTACTGGGTCTTTCCACTGTAGTTTTAATCTGCATTTAGCTACGGCTGTTTGCTACACCCACACCGGGAGAAGCTCCAACGGGTGTCCAATGTGAGCCAGTGATTTGTAGCCCAAACAGGGAGATTGGGTTGAAGCCTCCTGTGACAGCCCAGGGAGAAAGGGGGGTGGGGGGAAGGGGGTCAGGAGACATGGAGTTGTAATGATATACCTTGATTAAACTACAAGAAAATCAGATATGATACTGTAAGGGCTCAATTGGAACCTGCATAAGGGTAATAACGTAGTACTGTAGGTACAGTAGTTCTCCCCATGGTCAAATAAAACCACAGAATGATATTGGGTGCTGTAAAATTACTACTACTATGACTAATACTACTACTACAACTACTATTACAACAACCGTAATACTACTAGAAGTACAAATAATAAAGAAATTGAGTTCATAGCTCTATGGGTTCATTTAATTTCCACCCTGAGAGCCCATGGTATTAATCATCCCGGCAGCATGATTTTTGAAACAAATTGTTGGCTATTGTTCTTTTTCACATGGGTCATGCACAGAGGTGTGACGCTAGGACCCCAGGTCAATTCTCCATTTTAGATTTAGGTCAATGACGCATGTGGGTATACATGTAGGTCACTAGAGAACATATATTGCTTGATTGGAGCTAACAAGTCAAGGTAGCCCTTCTGTCTCCAAATTAATCTGAACCACCAAGCTACCAATGGTGCAGAGGGTTTGGTGAGAAAGCCATCATGTGAAATGATCTCAAATACAGCTTACAAAATGGGTTAGTATTTTGATAAATACAGTAGAGTGCCTTAAAATAGCGCTATGATATCACACATCTTGGAGTGCTGTCTTACATAAGGAGATTTAAAAAGGTCTATTCAAATGTAATGGACCTCTCTGGCACACTGCACTTGCACTAACGTGCTCACACACACACGTACAGACACACATGCGCACACGCGAGTACACACACACGGAGGAGGCAGAGCCAAATGGACAACCTGTGTTTCCACTCTCCTCTCCATCAGGCTCCCAGTGCCAATGTTAATTAAAGCTGTAGAGATGGGGCCCGTCTGAGACTCCCCACCCACAGCAAGGTCACCGAGCCTTTGGTAATGAGGCTTCCACTCAAATGGCACCCTATTCCGTATATAGAGCACTACTTTGGACCGGGGCCCGTAGTGCACTATGTAGGGAATAAGGTGCAATTTGGGACTGCGTCAGAGGCTGGGGATTCTTGGAACCACGGTAGTAGTACAGCATTCTGTCGTTGAGAATATCTGCTTAAATTACTTACAGATAAGATGGCTGAGGGAAATCTACTGAGACATGCAATTATAAATACAATGTTATCCATCTTTTTATTTTGAGTGAATATAAAGCCTGTTTGCTGTCCGTCTTTCTTCCATTTTGACTTCTTCACTTCACTTATTTAGCAGTTGAAATCAAACTAGCGATGTCTACAGGAGAGAGAGAACGAGAGAGTATGAGAGAGAAGAAGAGAGAAGAAGAGAGGATGGTAAAAATAATGAAAGAAAGCATATAGAAGAGAGAAAGAAAGCATTAAAGATTGAGGGTGATATACTGTATAGAAAAAGAGAGAGCGCGAGCAAAGATTTTTTTAAATGGAGCCAGGAATAGAGATAAATTGATGGTCTATTGCAGATTCTCAGAACAAGGCTGTGCAATCCGGTTTCCGAGCTGGTCACGGGTGCACCTCAGCCACGCTCAAGGTACTAAATGATATCATAACCGCCATCGATAAAAGACAGTACTGTGCAGCCGTCTTCATCGACCTGGCCAAGGCATTCGACTGTCAATCACCACATTCTTATTGCCAGACTCAACAGCCTTGGTTTCTCAAATGACTGCCTCACCTGGTTCACCAACTACTTCTCAGATAGAGTTCAGCGTGTCAAATCGGAGGGCCACTATGGGGGTACCACAGGGTTCAATTCTCGGGCCGACTCTGTTCTCTGTATACATCAATGATGCCACTCTTGCTGTGGGTGATTCCTTGATCCACCTCTACGCAGACAACACTATTCTGTATACATCTGTCCCTTCATTGGACACTGTGTTAACAAACCTCCAAACGAGCTTCAATGCCATACAACACTTATTCCGTGGCCTCCAACTGCTCTTAAATGCTAGTAAACAACATGCATGCTCTTCAACCAAATACGTGGACAACTACAAATACATAGGTGTCTGGCTAGACTGTAAACTCTCCTTCCAGACTCATATTAAGCTTCTCCAATCCAAAATTAAATCTAGAATCGGCTTCCTATTTCGCATCAAAGCCTCCTTCACTCACGCTGCCAAACATACCCTCGTAAAACTGACTATCCTTCTGATCCTCGACTACGGCGATTAAATTTACAAAATAGCTTCCAACACTCTACTCAGCAAACTGGATGCAGTCTATCACAGTGCCATCCGTTTTGTCACCAAAGACCAATATACCACCCACCACTGCGACATGTATGCTCTCATTAGCTGGTACTCGCTACATATTCGTCGCCAAACCCACTGGCTCCAGGTCATCTACAAGTTTTTGCTCGGTAAAATACAATGTATTCTATCTGACAGTGTTTGCCTTAATGCTAAGACACTGCAGGTGTTTTGTAAATAGAAATAACTAGATGAGGCCTATGAAAAACTTGTCTCGGGGGGAGGGGGGGGGGGGGGGGTTTACTGCATAACAGTAGATCACATTTACATATTAAAGCAGAGTAGTTTGCAACCTCTGAAAAGTACCTGGCTATATTTGAGTGCTTTTAGGCTTGGGAAATAATCAGGCATGAATTAAGAGGCGGTGGACTCAGCAACGTTTGGGACTCAACAACGTTTGGGACTCAATAACGTTTGGGACTCAACAACGTTTGGGACTCAGCAACATTTGGGACTCAACAACATTTGGGACTCAACAACGTTTGGGACTCAGCAACATTTGGGACTCAACAACGTTTGGGACTCAGCAACATTTGGGACTCAGCAACATTTGGGACTCAACAACGTTTGGGACTCAACAACGTTTGGGACTCAACAACATTTGGGACTCAGCAACGTTTGGGACTCAATAACGTTTGGGACTCAACAACGTTTGGGACTCAGCAACATTTGGGATTCAACAACGTTTGGGACTCAACAACGTTTGGGACTCAACAAAGTTTGGGACTCAACAACGTTTGGGACTCAACAACATTTGAGACTGAGAAATATTTGCTATTACAAGCAGTTAATAGGGGGGAGTCTAAAGATACAGGAGCCTGTAGGAGCCATGGAGCAATGCTGGAAGGCATGACACGTTAGTCACTGCTACTGTTACAGGTGTGTGTGTGTTACAGTTCTCTCTCTCTCTCTCTGTGTGTGTGTGTGTGTGTGTGTGTGTGTGTGTGTGTGTGTGTGTGTGTGTGTGTGTGTGTGTGTGTGTGTGTGTGTGTGTGTGTGTGTGTGTGTGTGTGTGTGTGTGTGTGTGTGTGGCTATTGGCCAGGCGTGAAGCAGCAAGGCTTTATGGGATATCGATAGGACATGATTAGTGGGTCGGCCTGAGGTCAGGCAGATTGATGAATGAGCCGTGAATACCCACCCCACCCCCCCCGAACCTAAACATTATCCCAACTGGGGTTGCAAAGGGAGGGTATATTACTGGTACATTTCTAAGTTTACCAGTAAACTACCAGAATTTTGGTAACTTTCAAGTTAGATTATATATATTTTTTTGCATGACATCTACTGGCATTTTTGGGTACTTCAGATTATCACAGATGTCTAATTATTTCTGCCCGTTTTACCTTATCACGTGTAAAATATATAAAATAATCAAATAAGATAAAAACTCTAATAACAAAACATTTACAAATATGATAAAAAAATTATAATAATAAAAAATAAAAAAATAGAATGACAAAGCTGTAAAACATTATCCTAAATATAAACTATCATCTTAGTGAATACCATTGGTGTTTAATATGAGGGTTTCAACATGAAATAGTCTGTATATTTTACATTTGTATTTATTTTACTATGACAATATGTGTTTGTTGCAAATGTTTTGGTGTGAAAAAAGTCAACAGAATTGGATGAGTTACAGAGTTAATTGAAAATAATGGCAATGTTGATTCTACGTGTTTTCTCCTGACCGATATGGTCTATTCACTAGAAACTGGACAATATGGACACAGATATAAAAAATGAATATGAGATTTTTTTTTTTATAAGTTATTCAAGTATAAATGACCAATGTTACCATAGATTGACATAGATTACCTGTTAATTACCAAAATTGCAGAAGATTCCATTAACTTTATTAAATAAACAGTAGTTTCACAACCCTAATCCAAACAGAACGCAAACGGTCAAAGTAAGGACACTGATGACACACAAAGTGGTTGAAAGTCAATCCAACTATCTGTGAAGGTAGTCTACAGGTAGTCTACAGTGCCTGGTAACAACAGTAGCATTTAACAAAACCCACAATCATTTTTTAAAAAGAGCCACTACATAAATAAATAAATACATTTGACTGAACTGAGAATGGCACATATTATATGGAGTGAAGAACATAGATGAAGTGGACAAATCTTACCAACGCCTCAAAAATAACACACCTCAGTCTTTTTTCCTTGACACAATCCAGAATTCAAGAACATTACTGGACGATACCTCAGACACCATGCAGTATGTGAGAGCATTACTGGATGATACCTCAGACACCATGCAGTATGTGAGACCATTATTGGATGATACCTCAGACACCATGCAGTATGTGAGACCATTATTGGATGATACCTCAGACACCATGCAGTATGTGAGACCATTATTGGACGATACCTCAGACACCATGCAGTATGTGAGACCATTATTGGACGATACCTCAGACACCATGCAGTATGTGAGACCATTACTGGATGATACCTCAGACACCATGCAGTATGTGAGACCATTACTGGATGATACCTCAGACACCATGCGTTGTGGATTAACAGTGTTGTTGTTGATCAGTGCACCATGCAGTAGCTATGTTGTGGCCATTCAGGTATATTCAATCATCAGCAGAGGCATTTGACACCCAGAGGGAAAGCTCAGCTTGAGCTAATGTAAAGGGAGAGATGTGACCATATACTGTCTACAGCTAGGCCCATTAACAGCCTATCACCCATATACTGTCTACAGCTAGGCCATTAACAGCCTATCACCCATATACTGTCTACAGCTAGGCCCATTAACAGCCTATCACCCAAATACTGTCTACAGCTAGGCCATTAACAGCCTATCACCCATATACTGTCTACAGCTAGGCCCATTAACAGCCTATCACCCATATACTGTCTACAGCTAGGCCATTAACAGCCTATCACCCATATACTGTCTACAGCTAGGCCATTAACAGCCTATCACACATATACTGTCTACAGCTACATTAACAGCATATCACCCATATACTGTCATCAGCTATATTAACAGCATATCAATCAATCAATCAATCACATTTTATTGGTCAAATACACATAGTTAGCAGATGTTAATGCATGTGTAGCTTCGAGTTCCGACCATGCAGTAATACTTAACAAGTAATCTAACAATTCCACAACAACCACCTAATACACACAAATCTAAAGAGATGGAATAAGAAAATGTACATATAAATATATAGATGAGTGATGACCGAGCGGCAGAGGCAAGATGCAAAATATGGTACAGTATATACATATGAGATGAGTATGTAAGATATGTAAACATTATTAAAGTGACCAGTGATCCATTTAATAAAGTGGCCAATGATTTCGAGTCAGTATGTAGGCAGTAGCCTCTCTGTGTAAGTGATGGCTGTTTAACAGTCTGATGGCCTTGAGATAGAGGCTGTTTTTCAGTCTCTCGGTCACAGCTTTGATTCACCTGTACTGACCTCGCCTTCTGGATGGTATGAACAGGCAGTGGCTCGGGTGGTTGTTGTCCTTGAGGATCTTTTTGGCCTTCCTGTGACATCGGGTGCTTTAGGCGTCCTGGAGAGCAGGTAGTTTGCCCCCGGTGATGCGTTGTGCAGACCGCACCACCCTCTGGAGAGCCTTGCAGTTGTGGGAGGTGTAGTTGCTGTACCAGGCGGTGATACAGCTCGACAGGATGCTCTCGATTATGCATCTGTACAATTTTGTGAGGGTTTTAGGTGACAAGACAAATTTCTTCAGCCTCCTGAAGTTGAAGAGGTGCTGTTGCACCTTCTTCACCAGACTGTCTATGTGGGTAGAGCCTTTTTTGTCCGTGATGTGTATGCCGAGGAACTTAAAACTTTCCACTCTCCACTGCTGTCCTGTCGATGTGGATAGTGAGCGTGCTACCTCTGCTGTTTCCTGAAGTCCACGATCATCTCCTTTGTTTTGTTGATGTTAATTGAGAGGTTGTTTTCCTGACACCACATTCCAAGTGCCCTCACCTCCTTCCTGTAGGCTGTCTCGTCATTGTTGGTAATCAAGCCCACTACTGTTGTGTCGTCTGCAAACTTGATGATTGAGTTGGAAGCGTGCATGGCCACGCAGTCATGGGTGAACAGGGAGTACAGGAGGGGGCTTAGCATGCACCCTTGTGGGGCCCCAGCGTTGAAGATCAGCGATGTGGATTTGTTGTTTCCTACCTTCACCATCTGGGGGCGGCCAGTCAGAAATTCCAGGACCCAATTGCAAAGGGCGGGGTTGAGACCCAGGGCCTCAAGCTTAATGATGAGCTTGGATGGTACTATGGTGTTAAATGCTGAGCTGTGGTCGATGAACAGCATTCTTACATAGGTATTCATCTTGTCCAGATGGGATAGGGTAGTGTGCAGTGTGATGGTGATTGCATCATCTGTGGACCTATTGGGGTGGTGTGCAAATTGAAGTGGGTCTAGGATGGCAGGTAAGGTGGAGTTGATATGATCCTTGACTAGTCTCTCAAAGCACTTCATGATGACAGAAGTGAGTGCTAAGGGGCAATAGTTATTTAGTTCAGTTATCTTTCCTTCTTGGGTATTGGGACAATGGTGGCCATCTTGAAGCATGTGGGGACAGCAGATTGGGATAGGGAGAGTTTGAATATGTCTGTAAACACAGCAGCCAGCCGGTCTGCGCCTGCTCTGAGGACACGGCTAGGGATGCTGTCATGGGCCGGCATCCTTGCGAGGGTTAACACGTTTAAACGTCTCACTCACGCTGGCCACGGATAAGGAGAGGGGGTAGCGAGTCGCGTCGGTGGCATTGTATTATCCTCAAAGTAGGCAAAGAAGGTGTTTAGCTTGTCTGGAAGCAAGACGTCAGTGTCCGTGACGTGACAGTTTTTTTTTTGTAGTCCGTGATTGCCTGTAGACCCTGCCACATACGTCTCATGTCTGAGATGTTGAATTGGGTCTCCACTTTGTCCCTATACCGACATTTCGCTTGTTTGATTGCCTTGCGGAGGGAATAACTACACTGTTTATATTCGTCCATATTCCCAGTCATCTTTCCAGGGTTAAATGCGGTGGTTCGTGCTTTCAGTTTTGCGTGAATGCCGCCTTCTATCCACGGTTTCTGGTGAGGGTAGGTTTTAATTGTCACAGTGGGTACAACTACACTTCCTTATAAAATCACTCACTGAATCAGTGTATAAATAAATATTATTCTCTGAGGCTTCCCGGAACATTTCTCAATCCGCGTGATCAAAACAATCTTGGAGTGTGGATTCCGATTGGTCAGACCAGCGTTGAATAGTTATTGTCACGGGCACATCCTGTTTGAGTTTCTGCCTACAGGACGGTAGTAGGAAAATGGAGTCGTGGTCGGATTTGCAGAAGTGAGGGCGGGGGAGGGCATTGTATGCATCACGGAAGTTAGAGTAGCAGTGATCCAGTGTCTTGCCCACACGAATACTAGAATCAATATGCTGGTAGAATTTAGGTAGCCTTATTCTCAAATTTGCTTTGTTAAAATCCACAGCTACAATACATGCAGTCTCAGGATATATGGTTTCCAGTTTGCATAGTCCAGTGAAGTCCATTGAAGTTCCTTTAGGGCTGTCGTGGTATCAGCTTGAGGGGGGATATACACGGATATACACCCATATACTGTCCACAGCTAGGCTCATTAACAGTATATCACCCATATACTGTCCACAGTTTTTTTCACCTTTATTTAATCAGGTAGGCTAGTTGAGAACAAGTTCTCATTTACAATTGCAACCTGGTCAAGATAAAGCAAGGTAGTGCAACACAAACAACACACATGGGATAAACAAAAGTACAGTCAATAACACAATAGAAAAATATATCTACAGTTTGTGCAAATGTAGTAAGATTAGGGAGGTAAGGCAATAAACAGGCCATAGTGGCCTAGATGTGCAGAAGATTAATGTGCAAGTAGAGATACTGGGGTGCAAGGGAGCAAAAAAATGTATAACATTATGGGGATGAGGTAGTTGGGTGGCGTATTTACAGAGGTGCTGTGTACAGGTGCAATGCTCGGTAAGCTGCTCTGACAGCTGATGCTTAAAGTTAGTGAGGGAGATATAAGACTCCAGCTTCAGTGATGTTTGCAATTTGTTCCAGTCATTGGCAGCAGAGAACTGGAAGGATAGGTGGCCAAAGGAGGAGTTGGCTTTGGGGATGACCAAAGCTCGTGCTACGGGTGGGTGCTGCTATGGTGACCAGCGAACTGAGATAAGGTGGGGCTTTACCTAGCAAAGACTTACGGATGACCTGGAGCCAGTGGGTTTGGCGACGAATATGAAGCGAGGGCCAGCCAAAGAGATCATACATTTCACAGTGGAGGGTAGTATATGACAGGTTGTCATAGGGAGAGAGATACAGGAGATGGGGAGAGATATGAGAGATGGGGAGAGATACGAGAGATGGGAGAGAGATATGAGAGATGGGGAGAGATATGAGAGATGGGGAGAGATATGAGAGATGGGGAGAGATACGAGAGATGGGAGAGAGATACGAGAGATGGAGGAGAGATAAGAGAGATGGGGAGAGATATGAGAGATGGGTAGAGATATGAGAGATGGGGGAGAGATACCAGAGATGGGGGAGAGTTATGAGAGATGGGGGAGAGATATGAGAGATGGGGAGAGATACGAGAGATGGGGGAGAGTTATGAGAGATGGGGGAGAGATATGAGAGATGGGGGAAGAGATGTGGGAGATATACGAGAGATGGGGGAGAGATATGAGAGATGGGGAGAGATACGAGAGATGGGGGAGAGATATGAAAGATGGGGAGAGATATGAGAAATGGGGGAGAGATATGAGAGATGGGGGAGAGATATGAGAGATGGGGAGAGATACGAGAGATGGGGGAGAGATATCAGAGATGGGGGGAGATATCAGAGATGGGGGAGTGATACGAGCGATGGGGGAGAGATATGATAGATGGGGGAGAGATACGATAGATGGGGAGAGATATGAGAGATGGGGGAGAGTTATGAGAGATGGGGGAGAGATACGATAGATGGGGAGAGATATGAGAGATGGGGGAGAGATACGAGAGATGGGGGAGAGTTATGGGCAGATGGGGGAGAGAAACTAGAGATTGGGGAGAGATATGAGAGATGGGGGAGAGTTATGAGAGATGGGGGAGAGATATGAGAGATGGGGGAGAGATACCAGAGATGGGGGAGAGATATGAGAGATGGGGAGCGATATGAGAGATGGGGGAGAGATATGAGAGATGGGGGAGAGATATGAGAGATGGGGAGAGATACGAGAGATGGGGAGAGATATGAGAGATGGGGGAGAGATACGAGAGATGGGGAAAGATATGAGAGATGGGGGAGAGATACGAGAGATGGGGGAGAGATATGAGAGATGGGGAGAGATACGAGAGATGGGGGAGAGATTTATATGGCATGTCTTTTTGTCATGGAACCACAACCATACGAATAATCAATAAATGACTACCCAATAATTTTAAACAATAAAGTAACTGTTCATTTCATTCATCCATTCATTGTATTTATTTAGCCAGCAAAGTCCACTCAGTAAACAATAGTTTTAGACGGCCCATCGTTCATGCACCTTCTGTGTCCTTTCCCCTATTCAATAATACGTCAAATTGACGTGATTAGACTCACTGCAGGAATGTGTGTGCGAGCGCACGGTATACCCATATGTATGGGTGTGTCTTGCAGTGTGATGCATCCCAGCATGTATGAATGTGGCAAAACATTCTCCAATTATCTGAAGTCAACTGAAGAAAAAAACGCTAGTCGTCTCAATTTAAACGCTAAAAAGAGAAAATATGTTTGCCTCTGATGCAATTGAACTCTGTGACGTGAAAGTAATGGAGAACATATTGCTGCATGAATTGTCTGCTAAAGGAAGATAATCAGATGCTAGAACAATGGATATCAGCCTGGCTGGTGTCTTTGGCTCAGACTGCACTGATTGACTAAGGAGTCTCTGTACATGCTCGATCGCTTGCACACACACACGCACACGCACGCACACTCACACACACACACACATATACATACAGTACTTGCATGCATACACACACACACACACAAATCTATTAGGAGTCTCTGCGGGAGCCGGCTCTACCCCTCGCTGGGCTGGTACCATCTGTACCCACACACAGATATCACAATCGATTTCGCAAGGTATCTGCCTCCCATTTATCCACATAGCTGCGAGTGTCGTGGCGGAGGAGTGGAGCGCATTAGAGGGAAGGGAATGGGGGATCGGCTCAATATCTCTCTGCACCTGCGGGAACGAGACAAGGGGAGGAGGGAGAAATAAAGAGACGGATGGGAGCCCACCAGATGGAGAGTACAGCTAGCCACGGAGAAACAAGATACTAATTGAGGGCATTTAACCTCAATTACAGTGATCTAGCTGGCAGGTTGTTTAGAGGCAGTCCTGTAAAATATGATTAGAAAAATAGCTTGTGTTTCTGCCTTGCACTTTTTGTGTGACGGAATTGGATGCATCTGATGGGGATAGGTTACTGTACATACGATGGGAAGTGCCCTCTGTGAGGTAATGGTATATCTCTCTCCTTACTCCCTCTCCCTCTCTCTCCCTCTCAAGCTCTCTCTCTCTCTCTCTCACTCTCTCTCTCTCTCACTCTCTCTTCCTCTCCATCTCTCTCTCCTCACTCTCCTCTCGCTCTCTCTACACACTCTCCCCCTCTCTCTCGATCTCCACATTCCCTATGTATCTCTCTGCATACTCCCTCTATCTCCTTCTCTCTCTCTCCATCGCTCTCTCCTCACTCCCTCTGTATCTCTGTCATTTCTCTCTCCACACACTCCCCCCCCTCTCCCTCTATCTCTCTCTTCTCACTCCCTCTGTATCTCTGTCATTTCTCTCTCCACACACTTCCCCCCCTCTCTCTCCCTCTCTCTCTCTCTCCTCACTCCCTCTGTATCTCTGTCATTTCTCTCTCCACACACTCCCCCCCTCTCTCCCTCTCTCTCTCTCTTCTCACTCCCTCTGTATCTCTCCTCTCTCTCTCTCCACACACTTCCCCCCCTCTCTCTCCCTCTCTCTCTCTCTTCTCACTCCCTCTGTATATCAATTCAATTCAAAGGGCTTTATTGGCATGGGAAACATAGGTTTACATTGCCAAAACAAATGAAATAGATATTACAGAAAACATTACACTCACAAAAGTTCCAAAATAATAAATATATTTTTTTTATACAGTGTTGTAACGATGTGCAATTAGTTAAAGTACAAAAGGGAAAATAAATATATATTTATATATATATATGGTGTGTGTTCTTCACTGGTTGCCCTTTTCTTGTGGCAACAGGTCACAAATCTTGCTGCTGTGATGGCACACTGGGATTTCACCCAGTAGATATGGGAGTTTATCAAAATTGCATTTGTTTTCACATTTTTTGTGGATCTGTGTCATCTGAAGGAAATATGTGTCTCTAATATGGTCATACATTGGGCAGGAGGTTAGGAAGTGCAGCTCAGTTCCAACTCATTTTGTGGGCAGTGTGCACATTGCCTATCTTCTTTTGAGAGCCAGGTCTGCCTACAGCAGCCTCTCTCAATAGCAAGTCCATGCTCACTGAGTCTGTACATAGTCAAAGCTTTCCTTAAGTTTGGGTCAGTCACAGTCGTCAGGTATTCTGCCACTGTGCTCTCTGTTTCGGGCCAAATAGCATTCTAGCATGCTATGTTTTTTGGTTAATTCTTTCCAATGTTTCAAGTAATGATATTTTTGTTATCTCATGATTTGGTTGGGTTTAATTGTGTTGCTGTCCTGATGCTCTGTAGGGTCTGTGTGTGTTTGTGAGCAGAGCCCCAGGACCAGCTTGCTTAGGGGGCTCTTCTCCAGGTTAATTTCTCTGTAGGTGATGGCTTTGATATAGAAGGTTTGGGAATCACTTCCTTTTAGGTGGTTGTAGAGTTTAACCACTCATTTTCTGGATTTTGATAATTAGCGGGTATCGGCCTAATTCTGCTCTGCATGCATTATTTGGTGTTTAACGGTGTACACAGAGGATATTTTTCTTAATTTGGTGTTTGTCCCATTTTGTGAATTCTTGGTTGGTGAGCGGATCCCAGACCTCACAACCATTAAGGGCAATGTGTTCTATAACTAATTCAAGTATTTGTAGCCAGATCCTAATTGGTGTGTGTAGTAACCAAAAACGTTGTACATTTTTAAACGCAATCAACAGGTGTGCCTTGTTAAAAGTTCATTTGTGGAATTTATTTCATTCCTAATGTGTTTGAGCCAATCAGTTGTGTTGTGACAAGGTAGGGGTGGTTTACAGAAGATAGCCTATTTGGTAAAAGACCAAGTCCATATTATGGCAAGAAAATCTCAGATAAGCAAAGAGAAACGACAGTCCATCATTACTTTAAGACATGAAGGTCAGTCAATGCAGAACATTTCAAGAACTTTGAAGTGCAGTCACAAAAACCATCAAGTGCTGTGATGAAACTGTCTCTCACGAGGACCACCACAGTAAAGGAAGACCCAGAGTTAGTTCATTAGAGTTAACTGCACCTCAGATTGCAGCCCAAATAAATGCTTCACAGAGTTCAAGTAACAGACACATCTCAACATCAACTGTTCAGAGGAGACTGCTTGAATCAGGCCTGAATTGCGGCAAAGAAACCACTACTAAATGACACCAATAATAAGAAGAGAATTGCTTGGACCAAGAAACATGAGCAAAGACATTAGACGGTGGAAATCTGTTCTTTGGTCTGATGAGTCCAAATTTGAGATTTTTGGTTCCAACCGCCGTGTCTTTGTGAGACGCGGAGTAGGTGAACGGATGATCTACGCATGTGTGGTTCCCACCGTGAAGCATGGAGGAGGAGGTGTGATGGTGTGGGGGTGCTTTCCTGGTGACACTGTCAGTGATTTATTTAGAATTCAAGGCACATGTAACCAGCATGGCTACCATATCATTATGCAGAGATACTCCATCCCATCTGGTTTGCGCTTAGTGGGACTATCATTTGTTTTTCAACAGGACAATGACTCAATACACCTCCAGGCTGTGTAAGGGCTATTTTACCAGGAAGGAGAATGATGGAGTGCTGCAACAAATGACCTGGCCTCCACAATCACCCGACCTCAACCCAATTGAGATGGTTTGGGATGAGTTGGACCGCAGATTGAAGGAAAAGTTCTCGGAACATCTGAAAATGGATGTTAAAGAACTGATTTTACCATTAAAAGACTCCAAAAAATTGCCAATCATTTCAGGTCCAGTACCAGTACTACTGGCCTACTGGCTAAAAGATTATTCTAGCTCTGCAGGAGTCACTTTTATAGATAATTTTGACACCTTCTGGAAACAGAAGATACTCTACTGGAATGACGGAATCTATCCAAATCCTGTCCATGCATTTTTTTAATTTTACCCCCTTTTTTCCCCAATTTCTTGGTATACAATTGTTAGTAGTTACTATCTTGTCTCATCGCTCTCCCGTACAGGCTCGGGAGAGATGAAGGTCGAAAGCCATGCGTCCTCCAAAACACAACCCAACCAAGCCGCACTGCTTCTTAACACAGCGCGCATCCAACCAGGAAGCCAGCCGCACCATGGTGTCGGAGGAAACACCGTGCACCTGGCGACCTGGTTAGAGTGCACTGTGTCCGGCCCGCCACAGGAGTCGCTAGTGCGCGATGAGACAAGGATATCCCTACCGGCCAAACACTCCCTAACCCAGATGTCGCTAGGCCAATTGTGCGTCGCCCCATGGACCTCCCGGTCGCGGCCGGCTGCGAACCCAGAGTCACTGCGCCACCCAGGAGGCCGTCCATGCATTTCAAGGCTGCGTCAAAACAATGACCTATCAATGACCCAAGACCAGCTCAGCTAATCCCTACCATTGTGACAATGAGTCGTCATAATGCTGCATTAAATGTACATTATCCTAGGGGCGTTGGCAGACACAATGTAAGTAACTTAATTTATGTCCCCCTAATTCCCCCGAATACCTTTGCTATTGAATGCAGTAATCATGAACCAGAGTTACACTGTTAGCACTGAGGCAGTGTGCCCTAGTAGGAAGACCACTTTATGCAGCTCACCCTGCACGATCAAGTCTCCTTCTGATAAGCTTCCCAGTAAAGTGTTAAAAACAATCAAGCAACCCAGAAAAGTGCAGAAGATAGCCCATATTAACATATGCAGCCTGATAAACAAGGTCCGTGAAGTCAATAACTTGCTTGTAACAGATTACATTCCTATTCTGCTTATCTCTGAAACTCACTTAGATAATACCTTTGATGATACAGTGGTATCAATACATGGTTATAACATTTACCGAAAACACAGAAGTGCCAACTTGTTGCGGTCTATATAAAGAACCTGAAATGCTTGATAATGTATGTGATATCAACGGAGAAGTATATTGTCTGGGTGACTTAAAAATGTACTTGCTCTCATCAAGCTGCCTACTCAATAAAAAACTTCAAACTGTAACCAGTGCCTGCAACCTGGTTCAGGTTGTCAGTCAACCTACAAACAGCACAGGAATGAAACCATCCACATGTATTGATCACATCTTTACTAATGCTGCAGAAACTTGCTTTAAAGCAGTATCCAAATCTATAGGATGTAGTGAACACAATATAGTAGCCATATCAAGGAAAACCAAAGTTCCAAAGGCTGGGCCTAATATAGTGTATAAGAGGTCATACAATAAGTTTTGTAGTGATCCATATGTTGTTGATGTAAAGATGTGTTGGTCTATGGTGTGTAACGAGGAGCAACCAGATGCTTGCACTTGACAAATTTATGAAATTGCTTATCCCAGTTACTAATAAGAGCGCACCCATTAAGAAAATGACTGTAAAAACTGTTAAATCCCTTTGAATTAATGAAGAATTAAACAATTGTTGAGAGGAATGAGGCAAAAGGTCAGATAAGTCTGGCAGACAACTGACTGGCAAACGTTCTGCAAATTAAGAAATCATAGATACATGACCAATTATATAAAGAATTACAGTAAAAAGCTTTAGAGCACCTTAAATGACATTTTAGGGAAAAAAGCCAACTCGGCTCCATCAGTCAAAGAGGGTCTTGGGAAAATTGCAGTTGGCTCAGAACAGGGCAGCACGGCTGGCCCTTAAAACTACACGGAGAGCTAACATTAATGACATGCATGTCAATTTCTCCAAGCTCAAAGTGGAAGAGAGATTGACTTCCTCATTACTTGTTTTTGTAAGAGGTATTGACAAGCTGTAGGTACCGAGCTGTCTGTTTAAAATACTAGCACACAAATACTAGCTCGGACAACCATGCATACCCCACAAGATATGTCACCAGGGGTCTCTTCACAGTCCCCAAGTCCAGAACAGACTATGGGAGGTGCACAGTACTACATAGAGCCATGACTACATGGAACTCTATTCCACATCAGGTAACTGATGCAAGCTGTAGAATCAGATTTAAAAAGCAGGTATAACTACACCTTATGGAATAGTGGGACTGTGAAGTAACACAAACATAGGCACAGACACATGAATACAAACACATGATAACATACACACTATGCACACACGTTCAGATGGATTTTGCGTTGAAGACATGTGGATGTGGTAGTGGAGTATGGGCCTGTGTTGTGAATTCTGAAATTAATGTATTGTAATTAATGTTTATAAAATTGTATAACTGCCTTAACTTTGCAAAAGGAAAAGTAAATGGGGATCCATAATAAATACCAATACAAACATGTTAGAACTCCTTCAAGACTGTTGGAAAAGCATTCCAGGTGAAGCTGGTTGAAAGAATGCCAAGCGTGTGCAAAGCTATCATCAAGCCAAATGGTGGCTACTTTGAAGAATCTCAGATTTGGATTTGTTTAACACTTCTTTGGTTACTACATGATTTCATATGTGTTATTTCATAGTTCTGATGTCTTCACTATTATCCTACAATGTAGAAAACAGTAAAAAATAAAGAAAAACCCTGGAATGAGTAGGTGTGTCCAAACTCAAGCTGCATCCCTGTCTCACCCCACAGCCTGTTGAAAGCAATTGTTTTTTTTTCTTCAATTTTAACAGCACACTTGTTGTTTGTGTATATGTATTTTATAATGTCGTCTGTTTTCCCCCCAACATTTTGAATAGCAGTTCCCCATGCCAAATTCTCTTTCTCTCTCTCTCTCTCTCTCTCTCTCTCTCTCTCTCTCTCTCTCTCTCTCTCTCTCTCTCTCTCTCTCTCTCTCTCTCTCTCTCTCTCTCTCTCTCTCTCTCTCTCTCTCTCTCTATCTCTCTCTCTCTCTCTCTCTCTCTCCTCATTTCCTCTCTCCAAACTCCCTCTGTATCTCTCTCTCCACACTCCCTCTCCCTCTCTCTCTTCACACTCCCTCTGCCTCTCTCTCTCCACACTCCCTCTCCCTCTCTCTCTCCACACTCCCTCTCCCTCTCTCTCTTCACACTCCCCTCTGTATCTCTAAGAGACAGGGATCAGGTTACAGAGAATCCCTCTGCACTGAGCCGCAGCCAGTTTTAATTGTCATTGCATGAAGGCCTTGCCTCGCATGCATACAGTGATACAGTCCATTCACTATCAGGTCTTGGTGAATTACTTTGATATTCTCTAAAGTTGACCATAGTTAGACAGCTCATCACTAAGCTAAGGACCCTGGGACTAAACACCTCCCTCTGCAACTGGATCCTGGCCTTCCTGACAGGCCACCCCCAGGTGTTAAGGGTAGGTAACAACACAGCCACCACACTGATCCTCAACACGGGGGCCCCTCAGGGGTGAGTGCTCAGTCCCCTCCTGTACTCCCTGTTCACTCATGACTGCATGGCCAGGCACGACTCCAACAACATCATCAAGTTTGCCGATGACACAACAGTGGTAGGCTTGATCACCAACAACGATGAGACAGCCTATAGGGAGGAGGTCAGAAACCTGGCTGTGTGGGCCAAGGACAACAACCTCTCCCTCAACATGATCAAGACAAAGGAGATGATTGTGGACTACAGGAAAAAGAGGACCGAGCACACCCTCATTGTCTTCGACGGGGCTGCAGTGGAGCAGGTTGAGAGCTTCAAGTTCCTTGGTGTCCACATCACCAACAAACTAACATGGTCCAAGCACAAGACAGTCGTGAAGAGGGCACGACAATACCTATTCCCCCTCAGGAGACTGAAAAGATTTTGCATGGGTCCTCAGATCCTCAAAAGGATAATTATACAGCTGCACCATCGAGAGCATCTTGACTGGTTGCATCACTGCCTGGTATGGCAACTGCTCGGCCTCCGACCGCAAGGCACTACAGAGAATAGTGCGTACTGCCTAGTACACCACTGGGGCCAAGCTTCCCGTCATCCAGGACCTCTACACCAGGCGAAGAAGAAGGCCCTAAAAATTGCCAAAGACACAGCTACCCTAGTCATATACTGCTCTCTCTGCTACCGCATTGGCAAGCGGTACCGGAGCGCCAAGTCTAGGTCCTAGAGGCTTCTTAACAGCTTCTACCCCCAAGCCATAAGACCCCTGAACAGCTAATCAAAGGGCTACCCAGACCCCTCTTTTACGCTGCTGCTACTCTCTGTTATTATCTATGCATGGTCACTTTAACTCTACCTACATGTACATATTACCTCAATTACCTCGACTAACCGGTGCCCCCTGTACATTGACTCTGTACCGGTACCCCCTGTATATAGTCTCGCTATTGTTATTTTACTGCTGCTGTTTAATTACTTGTTACTTTAATTTTCTATTTTTCTACTTTTCTATTTTTACTTAACACGTTTTTCTTCTTAACTTCTAAAATCATTAATGGTTAAGGGCTTGTAAGTAAGCATTTCAATGTAAGGTCTTTGAATTTGGTGCATGTGACACATAACATTTGATTTGATTTGATTTCACATGCCCTTTGGGCCCTTGTCAAATGTAGTGCACTATATATTCCCTTGTGTGATTAAATGTGTAGTAGCCTAATGACAGTGTAGGCAAGAGGAGAATGATGGTGACGTTACTAGACACCATAATGTCTTGTTATGACAACACATTAACATATTCATCATATCAAGTGCATTAAGTCATTATTCCAACGTGCAGAAAAATACACAGCTATTTATGAGGAGTATGACATACATACAGAACAGTCACCTCACCCACAAACTCCTTTCCTTTTCAGCAAGCAATTTGTCAGAGAAGACTGTGTGTGTGTGTGTGTGTGTGTGTGTGTGTGTGTGTGTGTGTGTGTGTGTGTGCGTGCGTGCGTGCGTGTGTGTCTCTGTCTGTGTGAGTGTATGTGTGTGTGCACATTCTGTATGTGCCTAGAATGGCCAACATAACAGGCCTGTGACATCAATCTATAATAGGTGTAGTCTGTCACCACGCCATCTCGGGATGAAAAGGAGGAGAGAGGGATGAGAAAAGGAGGAGGGTTTGTCGCGGCATCGCCCTGTGATCCACTAAAGGACTCTGCATATCGATCATGTGACCTTGGAGGAGATGGAGGCGGTGGCTGTACATATCATTCTCCCACTATAATATATCTACTGCTGTGCATATCATTCTCCCACTATAACATATCTACTGCTGTACATATCATTCTCCCACTATAATATATCTACTGCTGTACATATCATTCTCCCACTATAATATATCTACTGCTGTACATATCATTCTCCCACTATAATATATCTACTGCTGTACATATCATTCTCCCACTATAATATATCTACTGCTGTACATATCATTCTCCCACTATAACATATCTACTGCTGTACATATCATTCTCCCACTATAACATATCTACTGCTGTACATATCATTCTCCCACTATAACATATCTACTGCTGTACATATCATTCTCCCACTATAATATATCTACTGCTGTACATATCATTCTCCCACTATAACATATCTACTGCTGTACATATCATTCTCCCACTATAATATATCTACTGCTGTACATATCATTCTCCCACTATAATATATCTACTGCTGTACATATCATTCTCCCACTATAACATATCAACTGCTGTACATATCATTCTCCCACTATATTATATATACTGCTGTACATATCATTCTCCCACTATAATATATCTACTGCTGTACATATCATTCTCCCACTATAATATATCTACTGCTGTACATATCAATCTTAGTATATATTGTGTAAATACATCCGGTGATGATAGGTATAGATTGCATTTAGATTACTGTTACAGTGCTATTTGGAATGTTAATAGAATTTGTTCCGACATTTCATGATTTCTTGTTTATTTTAATTATTTTAATTATTTGTGTACTTTTTGACATTTTACTGCATTGTTAGGAGCTACTAATATAAGCATTTCACTGAACCCACTATGACATCTGCTCAACTGTGTGTGTGTGTGTGTGTGTGTGTGTGTGTGTGTGTGTGTGTGTGTGTGTGTGTGAGAGAGAGAGAGTGTGTGTGTGGGCGGTATCAGGATCACAGAGAATAACATATTTTTTTATCATTAAGGTACTGATCCGTCTCCTTGTAGTGTCGTATGCCGCTTACCAAGCGTGACGAGTCGTGGAGCACGCGCCCCACCGCAGCACACCTTCAGGTTTTGCATGTGATTACCATGTGCTTAGCATGTGCTCTGAGATCTAGGTTTAGGCTATTGCAGTGGACTGGAGGAAGTGTGTGAGAAGAGCTTGAAGGCTGTTGACCATAGCAGAGCCAGTGTGTCATTATCATTGTGTGTGTTCTATTGTCCCTCTCATCTCTCATCTGACATATTCATCCATCAACCTCTTTTATCCAGCTGTTGACATAGAGAGAGAAAGAGAGAGAGAAAGAGAGAGAGAGAATCACCCTGAACTGAAATTCCATCCCCTGCTTTGTGTGAGAGTGATTTTTTATTTATTTTCTCAATCCTTGATCAAATTAGATTCCGTCTCTGCATAAAGCAAACATAAACATCTCTGGACAAATGTAAATAATGATCTCTACCTGCATAGGGATTTATTGTGTTTCTTTCAATGAAGCCTGTAACTCTGATCGTACCCTATTCCCAATGCAGTGCACTAGTTTAGACCAGGGCTCTTGACATGGTGTAATTAAAACATCAAGTCTCTTGCTGCAGTTACACCACGGGATGGCTTTTTATTTGGAGATTGGGTTGGAGACAAATCCTCTCTATGTATAAATTGAACTGTGGGAGCATAACCTGAAATCTCTCTGTGTTCCTGCTTCCTGTTTTAATGATGAATGAACAGATGGTGAACTGTTCTGTCTCTTCTCCCTCTATCAACGTTCATTCCTCCAGGGAGAGAAGAAGGGATTACATTGCATGAGCTGTTATTTCTCTCTGCTTACTTGGCCATCTCTTCATGGACATCCATCTTCTCAAACACATAGAGTAAACACACACACACACACACACACACACACACACACACACACACAGTTATCTCACATTCTGATGTTCTCACCCTGGAAAAATGGCGGCCAGTGAAGGTGTTTGGTGTAGCGTGTACGGCCAGGCTCTTTCTCTGAGGAACTACGCACACACTTTACTGCAGCAATAAAGTATTACATTATCCTATACAGAGGTTGTATCCCAGATTGCACCCTATTCCCTATATAGTGCACTGTGTTTGACCATAGCCCTATGGGCCCTTCTCAAAAACAGTGCACTAAAATGATTAAGGTGCCATTTGGGACTCGGAAGAGACTGAGATAGCCCATGATGGTGTGTACACTACACTATCCTATACAGAAACTGAGATGGCCCATGATGGTGTGTACACTACATTATCCTATACAGAAACTGAGATAGCCCATGATGGTGTGTACACTGCATTATCCTATACAGAAACTGAGATAGCCCATGATGGTGTACACTACATTATCCTATACAGAAACTGAGATAGCCCATGATGGTGTGCACACTACATTATCCCTTACAGAAACTGAGATAGCCCATGATGATGTGTACACTACATTATCCTATACAGAAACTGAGATAGCCCATGATGGTGTGTACACTACATTATCCTATACAGAAACTGAGATAGCCCATGATGGTGTGTACACTGCATTATCCTATACAGAAACTGAGATAGCCCATGATGGTGTGTACACTACATTATCCTATACAGAAACTGAGATAGCCCATGATGGTGTGCACACTACATTATCCCTTACAGAAACTGAGATAGCCCATGATGATGTGTACACTACATTATCCTATACAGAAACTGAGATAGCCCATGATGGTGTGTACACTACATTATCCTATACAGAAACTGAGATAGCCCATGATGGTGTGTACACTACATTATCCTGTACAGAAACTGAGATAGCCCATGATGGTGTGTACACTACATTATCCTGTACAGAAACTGAGATAGCCCATGATGGTGTGTACACTACATTATCCTGTACAGAAACTGAGATAGCCCATGATGGTGTGTACACTACATTATCCTGTACAGAAACTGAGATAGCCCATGGTGGTGTGTACACTACATTATCCTATACAGAAACTGAGATAGCCCATGATGATGTGTACACTACATTATCCTGTACAGAAACTGAGATAGCCCATGATGGTGTGTACACTACATTATCCTATACAGAAACTGAGATAGCCCATGATGGTGGGTACACTACATTATCCTATACAGAAACTGAGATAGCCCATGTGTGAAAATGCTTTCCTAATAGGCAACCAGAAATCCTGACAGGCAGTTCAGCCTTTAGTGTGCAAACATTAACGTTCCGTTCAGATGTTTCCACACCGAGCTTTTACTGACAAACCGTCTGTAGAGTTGTAGACCTTTGTCCTCATTTGTTGTTTTTTTCTCCCCTATTCGCTGGAGAAACCATTTGCAGCCCATACTTAGGGGACCTTTCCTTTTCAGCCATTTAGTTCAATATGCTTAGTTGCATGTTTTCCCCTGCTTTTCAATTAAATTGTTGATGAGGAGCAAATAAATAAGCAATGAGTACATTTAACAGACACAAACTACAGTAGGCTAGAGGAGGGGGAAAAATCATGGCTTCTCTGCCAGAGGAAGGAGAGGATCATGGGAACACCCAGATGGCCTGAGAGCTAAACACACCCACCCACACGCAAGCATGCACACACACACACTCTCCTTCGCTCTCTTTACATCTTATTTTGATGCAAAGTGGGACACTTTGTTACAGAGTTACAGAGTTAGAGAGTAACAGAGATACAGAGTTACAGAGTTACAGAGTAACAGAGTTACAGAGTTAGAGTTACAGAGTTACAGAGTTACAGAGTTAGAGTTACAGAGTAACAGAGTTACAGAGTTACAAAGTTACAGAGTAACAGAGTTAGAGTTACAGACTAACAGAGTAACATAGTTACAGAGATACAGAGTTACAGAGTTACAGAGTTACAGAGTTACAGAGTCACAGAGTTACAGAGTTAGAGTTAGAGTTACAGAGTTACAGAGTTACAGAGTAACAGAGTTACAAAGTTACAGAGTTACAGTTACACAGTTACACAGTTACAGAGTTACAGAGTTACAGAGTTATAGAGTTAGAGTTACAGAGTTACACAGTTACAGAGTTACAGCGCTACAGAGTTACAGAGCTACAGAGTTACAGAGTTACAGAGTTACAGAGTTACAGAGTTACAGTTACAGAGTTAGAGTTACAGAGTTAGAGTTACAGAGTTACAGAGTTAGAGCTACAGAGTTACAGAGTTACAGAGTTAGAGAGTTAGAGTTAGAGTTACAGAGTTACAGAGTTACAGAGTAACAGAGTTACAAAGTTACAGAGTTACAGTTACACAGTTACACAGTTACAGAGTTACAGAGTTACAGAGTTATAGAGTTAGAGTTACAGAGTTACACAGTTACAGAGTTACAGCGCTACAGAGTTACAGAGCTACAGAGTTACAGAGTTACAGAGTTACAGAGTTACAGTTACAGAGTTAGAGTTACAGAGTTAGAGTTACAGAGTTACAGAGTTAGAGCTACAGAGTTACAGAGTTACAGAGTTAGAGTTACAGAGTTACAGAGTTAGAGTTACAGAGTTATAGTTACAGAGTTACAGAGTTAGAGCTACAGAGTTACAGAGTTACAGAGTTAGAGTTACAGAGTTAGAGTTAGAGTTACAGAGTTAGAGCTACAGAGTTACAGAGTTACAGAGTTAGAGTTACAGAGTTAGAGTTACAGAGTTACAGAGTTACAGAGTTACAGAGTTACAGAGTTAGAGTTACAGAGTTACAGAGTTACAGAGTTAGAGTTACAGAGTTAGAGTTACAGAGTTACAGAGTAACAGAGTAACAGAGTTACAGAGTTAGAGTTACAGAGTTACAGAGTTAGAGTTACAGAGTTACAGAGTTACAGAGTTAGAGCGCTACAGAGTTACAGAGCTACAGAGTTACAGAGTTACAGAGTTAGAGTTACAGAGTTAGAGTTACAGAGTTACAGAGTTAGAGTTACAGAGTTAGAGTTACAGTTACAGAGTTAGAGTTAGAGTTACAGAGTTACAGAGTTACAGAGTTAGAGTTACAGAGTTACAGAGTTAGAGTTACAGAGTTACAGAGTTAGAGTTACAGAGTAACAGAGTTAGAAAGTTACAGAGTTACAGAGTTACAGAGTAACAGAGTTACAAAGTTACAGAGTTACAGGTACAGAGTTACAGAGTAACAGAGTTACAAAGTTACAGAGTTACAGAGTTATAGAGTTAGAGTTACAGAGTTACAGAGAAACAGAGTTACAAAGTTACAGAGTTACAGAGTTAGAGTTACAGAGTTACAGAGTTAGAGCGCTACAGAGTTACAGAGCTACAGAGTTACAGAGTTACAGAGTTAGAGTTAGAGAGTTAGAGTTACAGAGTTACAGAGTTAGAGTTACAGAGTTAGAGTTAGAGTTACAGAGTTAGAGTTACAGAGTTACAGAGTTAGAGTTACAGAGTAACAGAGTTAGAAAGTTACAGAGTTACAGAGTTACAGAGTAACAGAGTTACAAAGTTACAGAGTTACAGTTACAGAGTTACAGAGTAACAGAGTTACAAAGTTACAGAGTTACAGAGTTATAGAGTTAGAGTTACAGAGTTACAGAGAAACAGAGTTATAAAGTTACAGAGTTACAGAGTTAGAGTTACAGAGTTACAGAGTAACAGAGTTAGAATTACAGAGTTACAGAGTTACAAAGTTACAGAGTTACAGTTACAGAGTTACAGAGTAACAGACTTACAAAGTTACAGAGTTACAGAGTTAGAGTTACAAAGTTACAGAGTTAGAGTTACAGAGTTAGAGTTACAGAGTTACAGAGTTAGAGTTACAGAGTTAGAGTTACAGAGTTACAGAGTTAGAGTTACAGAGTTACAGAGTTAGAGCTACAGAGTTACAGAGTTACAGAGTTAGAGTTACAGAGTTACAGAGTTACAGAGTTAGAGTTACAGAGTTAGAGTTACAGAGTTACAGAGTTACAGAGTTACAGAGTAACAGAGTTACAAAGTTACAGAGTTACAGTTACAGAGTTACAGAGTAACAGAGTTACAAAGTTACAGAGTTAGAGTTACAGAGTTACAGAGTAATAGAGTTACAAAGTTACAGAGTTACAGCGTTACAGAGTTAGAGTTACAGAGTTACAGAGAAACAGAGTTACAAAGTTACAGAGTTACAGAGTTACAGAGTTACAGAGTTAGAGTTACAGAGTTACAGAGTTACAGAGTTACAGAGTTACACAGTTACAGAGTTACACAGTTACAGAGTTAGAGTTAAAGAGTTACAAAGTTACAGGGTTACAGAGTAACAGAGTTAGAATTACAGAGTAACAGAGTTACAAAGTTACAGAGTTAGAGTTACAGAGTTACAGAGTAACAGAGTTACAAAGTTACAGAGTTACAGAGTTAGAGTTACAGAGTTACAGAGTTAGAGTTACAGAGTTAGAGTTACAGAGTTACAGAGTTACAGAGTTAGAGTTACAGAGTTAGAGTTACAGAGTTACAGAGTTAGAGTTACAGAGTTACAGAGTTAGAGCTACAGAGTTACAGAGTTACAGAGTTAGAGTTACAGAGTTACAGAGTTACAGAGTTAGAGTTACAGAGTTAGAGTTACAGAGTTACATAGTTACAGAGTAACAGAGTAACAGAGTTACAGAGTTACAGAGTTAGAGTTACAGAGTTACAGAGTTAGAGTTACAGAGTAACAGAGTTACAAAGTTACAGAGTTACAGTTACAGAGTTACAGAGTTCATTAGCAATAAAATAAAAGTAATCTATAGTACTAACTCTTTGAATAGAGAACATATCTTTCCAATCCATTGAACATAAAGTGTTTGATGATTTTTTTCCTGCATTTGGACTGGTGGAAATGTTCTTTCAGGGGGGAAGGAAGGATGCAGACAGGATGCATTGGCCACTGAAGCAAGGTATTCCATTACTGGGCAACAAGGCTATATGGAATATAATACTACAACGCTGCTGGAGAAGTTACAGTGACTCGCCCAAAATCCTGAGGCTGGGCGGCCCGTAATTGGTTATACAGCCGTGAAAGTGCTCCCTTGAAATCAATATTACTGGCAGACCCATTTCCTCTCTCTCTCTCTCTCTCTCTCTCTCTCTCTCTCTCTCTCTCTCCCTCCTTCTCTCTCACTCTCTCTCATTCACCAAAAAAAAAATGAATCCTCAATATTCATTTATAATGTCCTGGAGATTGGGACAGCTCTCTGCGCACATTACACATTTATGTTCTCTCTCCCCATCCCAGTATAAGGAATTACATTTACAGCCCATCAGTGGTCTCTCTCTCTCATCTTTCTATCTCTCTCTGTCTCTCTCTCTCTGTCTTTCTCTCTCTGTCTCTCTCTGTCTCTCTCTCTCATCTTTCTATCTCTCTCTGTCTCTCTCTCTCTGTCTATCTCTCTCTCTGTCTCTCTCTCTCTGTCTCTCATCTTTCTATCTCTCTCTGTCTCTCTCTCTCTGTCTCTCTGTCTTTCTCTCTCTCTGTCTCTCTCTGTCTTTCTCTCTCTCTGTCTGTCTGTCTCTCTCTCTCTCTCTCCCTTTCTCTCTCTCACTCTCTCTCGACACAGATCTTATCATCACCACTACATGGCTTCCTGTGTGTCACACTATGTCTTGGACTGTGCATACTGTGGTTGTGTACCAAATGGCCCCCTATTCCCTATATAAATGGCACCTTATTCCCTATATAGCAGGCACCCTATTCCCTATATAAATGGCACCCTATTCCCTATATAAATGGAACCATATTCCCTATATAAATGGAACCATATTCCCTTTATAAATGGTACCTTTTTCCCTATATATAGATGGAACCATATTCCCTAAATAGATGGTACCTTTTCCCCTATATATAGATGGAACCATATTCCCTAAATAGATGGTACCTTTTTCCCTATATATAGATGGAACCATATTCCCTAAATAGATGGTACCTTTTTTCCTATATATAGATGGAACCCTATTCCCTATATAAATGGTACCTTTTCCCCTATATATAGATGGAACCATATTCCCTAAATAGATGGTACCTTTTTTCCTATATATAGATGGAACCCTATTCCCTATATAGATGGTACCTTTTTCCCTCTATATAGATGGAACCCTATTCCCTAAATAGATGGTACCTTTTTCCCTATATATAGATGGAACAATATTCCCTAAATAGATGGTACCTTTTTTCCTATATATAGATGGAACCCTATTCCCTATATAGATGGTACCTTTTTCCCTCTATATAGATGGAACCCTATTCCCTAAATAGATGGTACCTTTTTTCCCTATATATAGATGGGGAACCCTATTCTCTAAATAGATGGTACCTTTTCCCCTATATATAGATGGAACCATATTCCCTAAATAGACGGTACCCTTTTCCCTATATATAGATGGGACCATATTCCCTAAATAGATGGTACCTTTTTCCCTATATATGGATGGAACCCTATTCCCTAAATAGATGGTACCTTTTTCCCTATATATAGATGGAACCCTATTCCCTATATAGATGGTACCTTTTTCCCTATATATGGATGGAACCATATTCCCTAAATAGATGGTACCTTCTTCCCTATATATAGATGGGACCATATTCCCTAAATAGATGGTACCTTTTTCCCTATATATGGATGGAACCATATTCCCTAAATAGATGGTACCCTTTTCCCTATATATAGATGGAACCATATTCCCTATATAGATGGAACCCTATTCCCTATATAGATGGAACCCTATTCCCTATATAGATGGAACCCTATTCCCTATATATAAATGGAACCCTATTCCCTATATAAATGGAACCCTATTCCCTATATAAATGGTACCTTTTTCCCTATATATAGATGGAACCATATTCCCTAAATAGATGTTACCCTTTTCCCTATATATAGATGGAACCCTATTCCCTAAATAGATGGTACCTTTTTCCCTATATATAGATGGAACCCTATTCCCTAAATAGATGGTACCTTTTTTCCCTATAAATAGATGGGGAACCCTATTCTCTAAATAGATGGTACCTTTTCCCCTATATATAGATGGAACCATATTCCCTAAATAGACGGTACCCTTTTCCCTATATATAGATGGGACCATATTCCCTAAATAGATGGTACCTTTTTCCCTATATATGGATGGAACCCTATTCCCTAAATAGATGGTACCTTTTTCCCTATATATAGATGGAACCCTATTCCCTATATAGATGGTACCTTTTTCCCTATATATGGATGGAACCATATTCCCTAAATAGATGGTACCTTCTTCCCTATATATGGATGGGACCATATTCCCTAAATAGATGGTACCTTTTTCCCTATATATGGATGGAACCATATTCCCTAAATAGATGGTACCCTTTTCCCTATATATAGATGGAACCATATTCCCTATATAGATGGAACCCTATTCCCTATATAGATGGAACCCTATTCCCTATATAGATGGAACCCTATTCCCTATATATAAATGGAACCCTATTCCCTATATAAATGGAACCCTATTCCCTATATAAATGGTACCTTTTTCCCTATATATAGATGGAACCATATTCCCTAAATAGATGGTACCCTTTTCCCTATATATAGATGGAACCCTATTCCCTAAATAGATGGTACCTTTTTCCCTATATATAGATGGAACCCTATTCCCTAAATAGATGGTACCTTTTTCCCTATATATAGATGGAACCATATTCCCTAAATAGATGGTACTTTTTCCCTATATATAGATGGAACCATATTCCCTATATAGATGGTACCTTTTTCCCTATATATAGATGGAACCCTATTCCCTATATATAAATGGAACCCTATTCCCTATATAAATGGAACCCTATTCCCTAAATAGATGGTACCTTTTTCCCTATATATAGATGGAACCATATTCCCTAAATAGATGGTACCCTTTTCCCTATATATAGATGGAACCATATTCCCTATATAGATGGAACCCTATTCCCTATATAGATGGAACCCTATTCCCTATATAGATGGAACCCTATTCCCTATATATAAATGGAACCCTATTCCCTATATAAATGGAACCCTATTCCCTATATAAATGGTACCTTTTTCCCTATATATGGATGGAACCATATTCCCTAAATAGATGGTACATTTTTCCCTATGTATAGATGGAACCATATTCCCTATATAGATGGAACCCTATTCCCTATATATAGATGGAACCATATTCCCTAAATAGATGGTACCCTTTTCCCTATATATAGATGGAACCATATTCCCTAAATAGATGGTACCTTTTTCCCTATATATAGATGGAACCATATTCCCTAAATAGATGGTACCCTTTTCCCTATATATAGATGGAACCCTATTCCCTAAATAGATGGTACCTTTTTCCCTATATATAGATGGAACCATATTCCCTAAATAGATGGTACCTTTTTCCCTATATATAGATGGAACCATATTCCCTAAATAGATGGTACCCTTTTCCCTATATATAGATGGAACCCTATTCCCTAAATAGATGGTACCTTTTTCCCTATATATAGATGGAACCCTATTCCCTAAATAGATGGTACCTTTTTCCCTATATATAGATGGAACCATATTCCCTAAATAGATGGTACTTTTTCCCTATATATAGATGGAACCATATTCCCTATATAGATGGTACCTTTTTCCCTATATATAGATGGAACCCTATTCCCTATATATAAATGGAACCCTATTCCCTATATAAATGGAACCCTATTCCCTAAATAGATGGTACCTTTTTCCCTATATATAGATGGAACCATATTCCCTAAATAGATGGTACCTTTTTCCCTATATATAGATGGAACCATATTCCCTAAATAGATGGTACCTTTTTCCCTATATATAGATGGAACCATATTCCCTAAATAGATGGTACTTTTTCCCTATATATAGATGGAACCATATTCCCTATATAGATGGTACCTTTTTCCCTATATATAGATGGAACCCTATTCCCTAAATAGATGGTACCTTTTTCCCTATATATAGATGGAACCCTATTCCCTAAATAGACGGTACCCTTTTCCCTATATATAGATGGAACCCTATTCCCTAAATAGATGGTACCTTTTTCCCTATATATGGATGGAACCCTATTCCCTAAATAGATGGTACCTTTTTCCCTATATATAGATGGAACCATATTCCCTATATAGATGGAACCCTATTCCCTATATAGATGGAACCCTATTCCCTATATAGATGGAACCCTATTCCCTATATAGATGGAACCCTATTCCCTATATATAAATGGAACCCTATTCCCTATATAAATGGAACCCTATTCATTATATAAATGGTACCTTTTTCCCTATATATAGATGGAACCATATTCCCTAAATAGATGGTACCTTTTTCCTTATATATAGATGGAACCATATTCCCTAAATAGATGGTACCTTTTTCCCTATATATAGATGGAACCATATTCCCTAATTAGATGGTACCTTTTTCCGTATATATAGATGGAACCATATTCCCTATATAAATGGTACCTTTTTCCCTATATATAGATGGAACCATATTCCCTAAATAGATGGTACCTTTTTCCCTATATATAGATGGAACCCTATTCCCTATATAAATGGAACCCTATTCCCTATATAAATGGTACCTTTTTCCCTATATATGGATGGAACCATATTCCCTAAATAGATGGTACCTTTTTCCCTATGTATAGATGGAACCATATTCCCTATATAGATGGAACCCTATTCCCTATATATAGATGGAACCATATTCCCTAAATAGATGGTACCCTTTTCCCTATATATAGATGGAACCATATTCCCTAAATAGATGGTACCTTTTTCCCTATATATAGATGGAACCATATTCCCTATATAAATGGTACCTTTTTCCCTATATATAGATGGAACCATATTCCCTAAATAGATGGTACCCTTTTCCCTATATATAGATGGAACCATATTCCCTAAATAGATGGTACCTTTTTCCCTATATATAGATGGAACAATATTCCCTATATAAATGGTACCTTTTTCCCTATATATAGATGGAACCATATCCCCTAAATAGATGGTACCTTTTTCCCTATATATAGATGGAACCATATTCCCTAAATAGATGGTACCTTTTTCCCTATATATAGATGGAACCATATTCCCTAAATAGATGGTACCTTTTTCCCTATATATAGATGGAACCATATTCCCTAAATAGATGGTACCTTTTTCCCTATATATAGATGGGGAACCCTATTCCCTAAATAGATGGTACCTTTTTCCCTATATATAGATGGAACCCTATTCCCTAAATAGATGGTACCTTTTTCCCTATATATAGATGGAACCCAATTCCCTAAATAGATGGTACCTTTTTCCCTATATATAGATGGAACAATATTCCCTAAATAGATGGTACCTTTTTCCCTATATATAGATGGAACCATATTCCCTAAATAGATGGTACCTTTTTCCCTATATATAGATGGGGAACCCTATTCCCTAAATAGATGGTACTTTTTCCCTATATATAGATGGAACCATATTCCCTATATAGATGGTACCTTTTTCCCTA
Organism: Oncorhynchus mykiss; assembly: GCF_057628025.1. NCBI lineage: Eukaryota > Metazoa > Chordata > Actinopteri > Salmoniformes > Salmonidae > Oncorhynchus > Oncorhynchus mykiss. The sequence goes on along the minus strand of NC_143039.1, from coordinate 68,674,902 downwards.
TATATAGATGGAACCCTATTCCCTATATATAAATGGAACCCTATTCCCTATATAAATGGAACCCTATTCCCTAAATAGATGGTACCCTTTTCCCTATATATAGATGGAACCATATTCCCTAAATAGATGGTACTTTTTCCCTATATATAGATGGAACCATATTCCCTATATAGATGGTACCTTTTTCCCTATATATAGATGGAACCCTATTCCCTAAATAGATGGTACCTTTTTCCCTATATATAGATGGAACCCTATTCCCTAAATAGACGGTACCCTTTTCCCTATATATAGATGGAACCCTATTCCCTAAATAGATGGTACCTTTTTCCCTATATATGGATGGAACCCTATTCCCTAAATAGATGGTACCTTTTTCCCTATATAAAGATGGAACCATATTCCCTATATAGATGGAACCCTATTCCCTATATAGATGGAACCCTATTCCCTATATAGATGGAACCCTATTCCCTATATATAAATGGAACCCTATTCCCTATATAAATGGAACCCTATTCCCTATATAAATGGTACCTTTTTCCCTATATATAGATGGAACCATATTCCCTAAATAGATGGTACCTTTTTCCCTATATATAGATGGAACCATATTCCCTAAATAGATGGTACCTTTTTCCCTATATATAGATGGAACCATATTCCCTAATTAGATGGTACCTTTTTCCGTATATATAGATGGAACCATATTCCCTATATAAATGGTACATTTTTCCCTATATATAGATGGAACCATATTCCCTAAATAGATGGTACCTTTTTCCCTATATATAGATGGAACCCTATTCCCTATATATAAATGGAACCCTATTCCCTATATAAATGGAACCCTATTCCCTATATAAATGGTACCTTTTTCCCTATATATGGATGGAACCATATTCCCTAAATAGATGGTACCTTTTTCCCTATGTATAGATGGAACCATATTCCCTATATAGATGGAACCCTATTCCCTATATATAGATGGAACCATATTCCCTAAATAGATGGTACCCTTTTCCCTATATATAGATGGAACCATATTCCCTAAATAGATGGTACCTTTTTCCCTATATATAGATGGAACCATATTCCCTATATAGATGGTACCTTTTTCCCTATATATAGATGGAACCATATTCCCTATATAAATGGTACCTTTTTCCCTATATATAGATGGAACCCTATTCCCTAAATAGATGGTACCTTTTTCCCTATATATAGATGGAACCATATTCCCTAAATAGATGGTACCTTTTTCCCTATATATAGATGGAACCATATTCCCTAAATAGATGGTACCTTTTTCCCTATATATAGATGGAACCATATTCCCTAAATAGATGGTACCTTTTTCCTTATATATAGATGGAACCATATTCCCTAAATAGATGGTACCTTTTTCCCTATATATAGATGGGGAACCCTATTCCCTAAATATATGGTACCTTTTTCCCTATATATAGATGGAACCCTATTCCCTAAATAGATGGTACCTTTTTCCCTATATATAGATGGAACCCAATTCCCTAAATAGATGGTACCTTTTTCCCTATATATAGTTGGAACCATATTCCCTATATAGATGGTACCTTTTTCCCTATATATAGATGGAACCCTATTCCCTAAATAGATGGTACCTTTTTCCCTATATATAGATGGAACCCTATTCCCTAAATAGACGGTACCCTTTTCCCTATATATAGATGGAACCCTATTCCCTAAATAGATGGTACCTTTTTCCCTATATATGGATGGAACCCTATTCCCTAAATAGATGGTACCTTTTTCCCTATATATAGATGGAACCATATTCCCTATATAGATGGAACCCTATTCCCTATATAGATGGAACCCTATTCCCTATATAGATGGAACCCTATTCCCTATATATAAATGGAACCATATTCCCTATATAAATGGAACCCTATTCCCTATACAAATGGTACCTTTTTCCCTATATGTAGATGGAACCATATTCCCTAAATAGATGGTACCTTTTTCCCTCTATATAGATGGAACCATATTCCCTAAATAGATGGTACATTTTTCCCTATATATAGATGGAACCATATTCCCTAATTAGATGGTACCTTTTTCCCTATATATAGTTGGAACCATATTCCCTATATAAATGGTACCTTTTTCCCTATATATAGATGGAACCATATTCCCTAAATAGATGGTACCCTTTTCCCTATATATAGATGGAACCCTATTCCCTATATAGATGGTACCTTTTTCCCTATATATAGATGGAACCATATTCCCTAAATAGATGGTACCTTTTTCCCTATATATAGATGGAACCATATTCCCTATATAGATGGAACCCTATTCCCTATATAGATGGAACCCTATTCCCTATATAGATGGAACCCTATTCCCTATATAAAAATGGAACCCTATTCCATATATACATGGAACCCTATTCCCTATATAGATGGAACCCTATTCCCTATATAAATGGAACCCTATTCCCTATATAGATGGAACCCTATTCCCTATAAAGATGGAACCCTATTCCCTATATATAAATGGAACCCTATTCCCTATATAAATGGAACCCTATTCCCTATATAGATGGAACCCTATTCCCTATAAAGATGGAACCCTATTCCCTATATATAAATGGAACCCTATTCCCTATATAAATGGAACCCTATTCCCTATATAGATGGAACCCTATTCCCTATATAGATGGAACCCTATTCCCTATATAGTCCACACATATCCTGTGGCTGCACTGGATTTCAGCTTGACAAACAGAAGTGAACAGATGAGTTACTGATGAGCTAGTACTGCAATGTTTCATACATGATGTCCGTGACATTTAACATTTGATTTAATTTTAGCTGTTCACAAGGCTGAATAATATTGTTATAAGAAAGTACAAGAAAAATATTCTGTTGAAAACGCCTAACCCCCCCCCCCCCCACCTCTAAACTGGCATTGTAACAGGAACTCCCCAAATATTCTGTTCAAAACGCCTAACCCCCACCTCTAAACTGGCATTGTAACAAGAACTCCCCAAATATTCTGTTCAAAACGCCTAACCCCCACCTCTAAACTGGCATTGTAACAGGAACTCCCCAAATATTCTGTTCAAAACGCCTAACCCCCCCCCCCCCACCTCTAAACTGGCATTGTAACAGGAACTCCCCAAATATTCTGTTCAAAACGCCTAACCCCCACCTCTAAACTGGCATTGTAACAGGAACTCCCCAAATATTCTGTTCAAAACGCCTAACCCCCACCTCTAAACTGGCATTGTAACAGGAACTCCCCAAATATTCTGTTCAAAACGCCTAACCCCCACCTCTAAACTGGCATTGTAACAGGAACTCCCCAAATATTCTGTTCAAAACGCCTAACCCCCACCTCTAAACTGGCATTGTAACAGGAACTCCCCAAATATTCTGTTGAAAACGCCTAACCCCCACCTCTAAACTGGCATTGTAACAGGAACTCTCCAAATATTCTGTTGAAAACGCCTAACCCCCACCTCTAAACTGGCATTGTAACAGGAACTCCCCAAATATTCTGTTCAAAACGCCTAACCCCCACCTCTAAACTGGCATTGTAACAGGAACTCCCCAAATATTCTGTTCAAAACGCCTAACCCCCAGCTCTAAACTGGCATTGTAACAGGAACTCCCCAAATATTCTGTTCAAAACGCCTAACCCCCACCTCTAAACTGGCATTGTAACAGGAACTCCCCAAATATTCTGTTGAAAACGCCTAACCCCCCCCCCCCCACCTCTAAACTGGCATTGTAACAGGAACTCCCCAAATATTCTGTTCAAAACGCCTAACCCCCACCTCTAAACTGGCATTGTAACAGGAACTCTCCAAATATTCTGTTCAAAACGCCTAACCCCCACCTCTAAACTGGCATTGTAACAGGAACTCCCCAAATATTCTGTTCAAAACGCCTAACCCCCAGCTCTAAACTGGCATTGTAACAGGAACTCCCCAAATATTCTGTTCAAAACGCCTAACCCCCACCTCTAAACTGGCATTGTAACAGGAACTCCCCAAATATTCTGTTCAAAACGCCTAACCCCCACCTCTAAACTGGCATTGTAACAGGAACTCCCCAAATATTCTGTTCAAAACGCCTAACCCCCCCCCCCCCCACCTCTAAACTGGCATTGTAACAGGAACTCTCCAAATATTCTGTTCAAAACGCCTAACCCCCACCTCTAAACTGGCATTGTAACAGGAACTCTCCAAATATTCTGTTCAAAACGCCTAACCCCCAGCTCTAAACTGGCATTGTAACAGGAACTCCCCAAATATTCTGTTCAAAACGCCTAACCCCCACCTCTAAACTGGCATTGTAACAGGAACTCCCCAAATATTCTGTTCAAAACGCCTAACCCCCACCTCTAAACTGGCATTGTAACAGGAACTCCCCAAATATTCTGTTCAAAACGCCTAACCCCCACCTCTAAACTGGCATTGTAACAGGAACTCCCCAAGTGACGTTGTATTCCAAATATTCCCTCAGTTGCTGACATTGTTTTCATGTGTATTGATCATGGGTATATCTTATACGTATTCTATATTCTAACAATTGATCACACATGTAACTTGTTGTTCTTGTTTACAGTGCCTTGCGAAAGTATTCGGCCCCCTTGAACTTTGCGACCTTTTGCCACATTTCAGGCTTCAAACATAAAGATATAAAACTGTATTTTTTTGTGAAGAATCAACAACAAGTGGGACACAATCATGAAGTGGAACGACATTTATTGGATATTTCAAACTTTTTTAACAAATCAAAAACTGAAAAATTGGGCGTGCAAAATTATTCAGCCCCTTTACTTTCAGTGCAGCAAACTCTCTCCAGAAGTTCAGTGAGGATCTCTGAATGATCCAATGTTGACCTAAATGACTAATGATGATAAATACAATCCACCTGTGTGTAAACAAGTCTCCGTATAAATGCACCTGCACTGTGATAGTCTCAGAGGTCCGTCAAAAGCGCAGAGAGCATCATGAAGAACAAGGAACACACCAGGCAGGTCCGAGATACTGTTGTGAAGAAGTTTAAAGCCGGATTTGGATACAAAAAGATTTCCCAAGCTTTAAACATCCCAATGAGCACTGTGCAAGGGATAATATTGAAATGGAAGGAGTATCAGACCACTGCAAATCTACCAAGACCTGTCCGTCCCTCTAAACTTTCAGCTCATACAAGGAGAAGACTGATCCGAGATGCAGCCAAGAGGCCCATGATCACTCTGGATGAACTGCAGAGATCTACAGCTGAGGTGGGAGACTCTGTCCATAGGACAACAATCAGTCGTATATTGCACAAATCTGGCCTTTATGGAAGAGTGGCAAGAAGAAAGCCATTTCTTAAAGATATCCATAAAAAGTGTAGTTTAAAGTTTGCCACAAGCCACCTGGGAGACACACCAAACATGTGGAAGAAGGTGCTCTGGTCAGATGAAACCAAAATTGAACTTTTTGGCAACAATGCAAAACGTTATGTTTGGCGTAAAAACAACACAGCTGAACACACCATCCCCACTGTCAAACATGGTGGTGGCAGCATCATGGTTTGGGCCTGCTTTTCTTCAGCAGGGACAGGGAAGATGGTTAAAATTGATGGGAAGATGGATGGAGCCAAATACAGGACCATTCTGGAAGAAAACCTGATGGAGTCTGCAAAAGACCTGAGACTGGGACGGAGATTTGTCTTCCAACAAGACAATGATCCAAAACATAAAGCAAAATCTACAATGGAATGGTTCAAAAATAAACATATCCAGGTGTTAGAATGGCCAAGTCAAAGTCCAGACCTGAATCCAATCAAGAATCTGTGGAAAAAACTGAAAACTGCTGTTCACAAATGCTCTCCATCCAATCTCACTGAGCTCGAGCTGTTTTGCAAGGAGGAATGGGAAAAAATGTCAGTCTCTCGATGTGCAAAACTGATAGAGACATACCCCAAGCGACTTACAGCTGTAATCGCAGCAAAAGGTGGCGCTACAAAGTATTAACTTAAGGGGGCTGAATAATTTTGCACGCCCAATTTTTCAGTTTTTGATTTGTTAAAAAAGTTTGAAATATCCAATAAATGTCGTTCCACTTCATGATTGTGTCCCACTTGTTGTTGATTCTTCACAAAAAAATACAGTTTTATATCTTTATGTTTGAAGCCTGAAATGTGGCAAAAGGTCGCAAAGTTCAAGGGGGCCGAATACTTTCGCAAGGCACTGTATGCGTCAAACGCAACCCCCTGGAAGACAAGTGCCCGAGACAGGCCAGACATCTTATTTCCTATTTCTAGAACAATCACACTTCGGCTATTAGCAAATTGCTACAGCACCGCCCAAGTTAGTTCCTTAACACAGACAGAACTCCCCACTTGTCTGACAAAGCTGGATCCACCTCTACACCAAATGAATTCATTGTGCTAGTGGAGAACTAAAGGAGCCTGTTCCTAGTGGAGGGCTCCGAGGCTAGGATATTTGTCCCGTGGTCCTCTACCAGATTCCAACCGAGACGCTGTGCGGAACGCATTATCTGGCCTCTCAAACAGCAACATACCACACTGAATTCAGATCAGATGCAAAACGTTGATTAAATTAAACTAGCACTTCAGAAGAAGACTATAGCTATCTTGTTTGTGGGGATCCTAATGTAGGCTAGTACATGTGCCTTAGTCGCTGTCTGAGATTGAAGATTATAGGGAGGACTACTGTACACAATAAGTAGGACGCTCACTCTGCAGCAGTGTGGGTCCTTGGAGAGAGTGTTGTGAGCTTTCAGGGACAATGGAAGAAAAACAAGAATTGAAAACTCATGAAACAATGTCGAGAGTCACAGCAGAAGACACTTCTGCAGGCTTTTCGAAGTGCTGAACCTCAAGCAGTCGCAGAATGCACTTGTGACTTAAGACCAACCAATGACAGCTTCTACGACTTTTTCACACAACTTCTAGAACTATTTGAGACAGCATCTACAATATTTCAGACATCTTCTACAATTATTTCAGACAGCTTCTACAATATTTCAGACAGCTTCTACAATTATTTCAGACAGCATCTACAATATTTCAGACATCTTCTACAATTATTTCAGACAGCTTCTACAATATTTCAGACAGCTTCTACAATATTTCAGACAGCTTCTACAATATTTCAGACAGCTTCTACAACTATTTCAGACAGCTTCTACAATTATTTCAGACAGCTTCTACAATATTTCAGACAGCTTCTACAATATTTCAGACAGCTTCTACAATTATTTCAGTCGGCTTCTACAATTATTTCAGTCAGCTTCTACAATTATTTCAGTCAGCTTCTACAATTATTTCAGTCAGCTTCTACAATTATTTCAGACAGCTTCTACAACTATTTCAGTCAGCTTCTACAACTATTCCAGTCAGCTTCTACAATTATTTCAAACAGCGTCTACAACTATTTCAGTCAGCTTCTACAACCATTGAAATCGGGAAAAAGTAGTCAGATAATAAATGATGCAACACTAGGTTGGGTCCTGGGCATGATTACCTAGCAGTAACATCAGAAACCAACATTAAATACCCAACACTGAGCTTATGAGACCGTTTAAGAAATGTATGAAACATGATTTTGAATCTAGTACACTAGGTTACACTGAAGGGAACCATGTGTGGAACTGTGCATTTTTTTTTTTTACAAAATCCCTGTGTGAAGAATCCACATTCTGGATGAATAATGTATAAATGTAACATCCAACCCATCCAATCCAATTTCCTGATATGTGACTGGCCTTCAGTGCAGAGGATTACTATCTCCGGATTATTCCCCTAACCGGCAACTGGAGGGGCTGTGCTCTCTGCCTCCCTCAGCCCATTTCAGAGCACTGTCCCTGGGGTGAGATGTAGAGGGAACGTGGGCATCGCCTGGGTCTCTAGACGTTATGGGCTATACAGTCATACATATGGTCTTCTATACTGAAACAACTACCCGTTTATGGTTTGGCACCGCCTCTCTTCTCCTCGGCCCAAAAGTACAACAGACTCATGAAGCGCTACTGGCCATGTGTTACGATATAAAGACTGAATGAAGAGGCGGAGGAATATCCTACAGAGGCTGCAGACTATGCCTGTGTCACAAATGGCACCTTTCTTCCCTATATAGTGCACAACTTTTGACCGACAGCCTATGGACCCTGGTAGAAAGTAGTGCACTATCTAGGGAATAGGGAGCCATTGGGGACGCTCAGAGGCATTATCAGGACACTGAGGGTTGAACGAGGCCGAGATGACTTTACATAGAGCAGCGAACTCTCACCAGCGCTGGTTTGGGATTGTGACGCGTTACTGTCGTGGTAATTCCATAAGACTCTATTGCGTGCTAAGTGGAGCTGTTGAAGGCTTTATTATTATGAGCAAGAGCCAGCACACAGACTGTGATAGCCACCGACACGGACTAGATACTGTAACTGGGGGTAGGTAAGGGGAAGGAAGAGGGAGACGATGGGGGAGGAGGTGGGGAGGTATGGGGAGGAAGAGGGAGAGGCGGGAGGAGGAGGTGGGGAGGTATGGGGAGGAAGAGGGAGAGGAGGTGTGGAGGTATGGGAGGAAGAGGGAGAGGGGAGGGAGGAGGAGGTGGGGAGGTATGGGGAGGAAGAGGGAGAGGCGGGAGGAGGAGGTGGGGAGGTATGGGGAGGAAGAGGGAGAGGAGGGAGGAGGTATGGGGAGGAAGAGGGAGAGGAGGGAGGAGGAGGTGGGGAGGTATGGGGAGGAAGAGGGAGAGGAGGGAGGAGGAGGTGGTTAGGTATGGGGAGGAAGAGGGAGAGGAGGGAGGAGGAGGTGGGGAGGTATGGGGAGGAAGAGGGAGAGGCGGGAGGAGGAGGTGGGGAGGTATGGGGAGGAAGAGGGAGAGGAGGGAGGAGGAGGTGGGGAGGTATGGGGAGGAAGAGGGAGAGGAGGGGGAGGAGGTGGGGAGGTATGGGGAGGAAGAGGGAGAGGAGGTGTGGAGGTATGGGGAGGAAGAGGGAGAGGAGGGAGGAGGAGGTGGGGAGGTATGGGGAGGAAGAGGGAGAGGCGGGAGGAGGAGGTGGGGAGGTATGGGGAGGAAGAGGGAGAGGAGGGAGGAGGTATGGGGAGGAAGAGGGAGAGGAGGGAGGAGGAGGTGGGGAGGTATGGGGAGGAAGAGGGAGAGGAGGGAGGAGGAGGTGGTTAGGTATGGGGAGGAAGAGGGAGAGGAGGGAGGAGGAGGTGGGGAGGTATGGGGAGGAAGAGGGAGAGGCGGGAGGAGGAGGAGGGGAGGTATGGGGAGGAAGAGGGAGAGGAGGGAGGAGGAGGTGGGGAGGTATGGGGAGGAAGAGGGAGAGGAGGGGGAGGAGGTGGGGAGGTATGGGGAGGAAGAGGGAGAGGCGGGAGGGAGGAGGTGGGGAGGTATGGGGAGGAAGAGGGAGAGGAGGGAGGAGGTATGGGGAGGAAGAGGGAGAGGAGGGAGGAGGAGGTGGGGAGGTATGGGGAGGAAGAGGGAGAGGAGGGAGGTGGAGGTGGGGAGGTATGGGGAGGAAGAGGGAGAGGCGGGAGGAGGAGGTGGGGAGGTATGGGGAGGAAGAGGGAGAGGAGGGAGGAGGAGGTGGGGAGGTATGGGGAGGAAGAGGGAGAGGAGGGGGAGGAGGTGGGGAGGTATGGAGAGGAAGAGGGAGGAGGAGGTGGGGTGGTATGGGGAGGAAGACGGAGAGGCAGGAGTAGGAGGTGGGGAGGTATGGGGAGGAAGAGGGGAGAGGAGGGAGGAGGAGGTGGGGAGGTATGGGCAGGAGAGAGGGAGAGGCGGGAGGAGGAGATGGAGAGGTATGGGGAGGAAGAGGGAGAGGAGGAGGTGGGGAGGTATGGGGAGGAAGAGGGAGGGAGGGAGGAGGATGTGGGGAGGTATGGGGAGGAAGAGGGAGAGGAGGGAGGAGGAGGTGGGGAGGTATGGGGAGGAAGAGGGAGAGGAGGGGAGGAGGAGGAGGGGAGGTATGGGGAGGAAGAGGGAGAGGAGGGAGGAGGAGGTGGGGAGGTATGGGGAGGAAGAGGGAGAGGAGGGGGAGGAGGTGGGGAGGTATGGGGAGGAAGAGGGAGAGGAGGGAGGAGGTATGGGGAGGAAGAGGGAGAGGAGGGAGGAGGAGGTGGGGAGGTATGGGGAGGAAGAGGGAGAGGAGGGAGGAGGAGGTGGTTAGGTATGGGGAGGAAGAGGGAGAGGAGGGAGGAGGAGGTGGGGAGGTATGGGGAGGAAGAGGGAGAGGCGGGAGGAGGAGGAGGGGAGGTATGGGGAGGAAGAGGGAGAGGAGGGAGGAGGAGGTGGGGAGGTATGGGGAGGAAGAGGGAGAGGAGGGGGAGGAGGTGGGGAGGTATGGGGAGGAAGAGGGAGAGGCGGGAGGAGGAGGTGGGGAGGTATGGGGAGGAAGAGGGAGAGGAGGGAGGAGGTATGGGGAGGAAGAGGGAGAGGAGGGAGGAGGAGGTGGGGAGGTATGGGGAGGAAGAGGGAGAGGAGGGAGGTGGAGGTGGGGAGGTATGGGGAGGAAGAGGGAGAGGCGGGAGGAGGAGGTGGGGAGGTATGGGGAGGAAGAGGGAGAGGAGGGAGGAGGAGGTGGGGAGGTATGGGGAGGAAGAGGGAGAGGAGGGGGAGGAGGTGGGGAGGTATGGAGAGGAAGAGGGAGGAGGAGGTGGGGTGGTATGGGGAGGAAGACGGAGAGGCAGGAGTAGGAGGTGGGGAGGTATGGGGAGGAAGAGGGAGAGGAGGGAGGAGGAGGTGGGGAGGTATGGGCAGGAAGAGGGAGAGGCGGGAGGAGGAGATGGAGAGGTATGGGGAGGAAGAGGGAGAGGAGGAGGTGGGGAGGTATGGGGAGGAAGAGGGAGAGGAGGGAGGAGGATGTGGGGAGGTATGGGGAGGAAGAGGGAGAGGAGGGAGGAGGAGGTGGGGAGGTATGGGGAGGAAGAGGGAGAGGAGGGAGGAGGTATGGGGAGGAAGAGGGAGAGGAGGGAGGAGGAGGTGGGGAGGTATGGGGAGGAAGAGGGAGAGGAGGGAGGAGGAGATGGAGAGGTATGGGGAGGAAGAGGGAGAGGAGGAGGTGGGGAGGTATGGGGAGGAAGAGGGAGAGGAGGTAGGAGGAGGTGGGGAGGTATGGGGAGGAAGAGGGAGAGGAGGGAGGAGGAGTTGGGGAGGTATGGGGAGGAAGAGGGAGAGGAGGGAGGAGGAGAGGGTCACTACTCAAAACAAAGATTAGGTCTCTGATCTTCATTTTGTCATTTATACAGTATGTCAGTCAGGGAGCCTTATATCTTATCATGGACTCATTTCAGACCAACATATTCATTTAGTTGGTCAGCCTGTATGGTGATAGGACTGATTGACTGGTTACGTCCCAAATGGAACACTAATTAGTACACTAGATTTGACCAGGGTCCATAGGGTATATAGGAAATAGGGTGGCATTTGGGACATACACTGGCCCAGGCAGTGGAAGACTGAGCAACAAGGGGACCTGCAGGATTGGGATGAGAGATGAGAGTGGGTGAGAGTGGGTGGTGTCCCTGTCTGGGACTTAATCAATGCAGACTGTCACCTTGGTGACAGGTGAGGCTGCGATAGGGATCAGGGTCATAGTAGGAATCAGAGGGGTTCATCTCAACAGTCTAAAGTAGCTTTATCTCCTCCATCTATGCTGAAGGGAAAGAAGTGGATAGGTGACATGAAATCCCTGCAGGGCATATTGCTTTTTCAGGAGACAAGGAGAGAGGAAGCTGCTGTAGACTACTAGGATAGACTCAGTGAGTGAGAGAGACAGCAGGTGAAGGAGACAAGGAGAGAGGAAGCTGCTGTAGACTACTAGGATAGACTCAGCGAGTGAGAGAGACAGCAGGTGAAGGAGACAAGGAGAGAGGAAGCTGCTGTAGACTACTAGGATAGACTCAGCGAGTGAGAGAGACAGCAGGTGAAGGAGACAAGGAGAGAGGAAGCTGCTGTAGACTACTAGGATAGACTCAGTGAGTGAGAGAGACAGCAGGTGAAGGAGACAAGGAGAGAGGAAGCTGCTGTAGACTACTAGGATAGACTCAGTGAGTGAGAGAGACAGCAGGTGAAAGAGACAAGGAGAGAGGAAGCTGCTGTAGACTACTAGGATAGACTCGGCGAGTGAGAGAGACAGCAGGTGAAGGAGACAAGGAGAGAGGAAGCTGCTGTAGACTACTAGGATAGACTCAGTGAGTGAGAGAGACAGTAGGTGAAGGGGACCAGGAGAGAGGAAGCTGCTGTAGACTACTAGGATAGACTCAGTGAGTGAGAGAGACAGCAGGTGAAGGAGACAAGGAGAGAGGAAGCTGCTGTAGACTACTAGGATAGACTCGGCGAGTGAGAGAGACAGCAGGTGAAGGAGACAAGGAGAGAGGAAGCTGCTGTAGACTACTAGGATAGACTCAGTGAGTGAGAGAGACAGCAGGTGAAGGAGACAAGGAGAGAGGAAGCTGCTGTAGACTACTAGGATAGACTCAGTGAGTGAGAGAGACAGCAGGTGAAGGAGACAAGGAGAGAGGAAGCTGCTGTAGACTACTAGGATAGACTCAGTGAGTGAGAGAGACAGCAGGTGAAGGGGACCAAGAGAGAGGAAGCTGCTGTAGACTACTAGGATAGACTCAGTGAGTGAGAGAGACAGCAGGTGAAGGGGACCAGGAGAGAGGAAGCTGCTGTAGACTACTAGGATAGACTCAGTGAGTGAGAGAGACAGCAGGTGAAGGGGACCAGGAGAGAGGAAGCTGCTGTAGACTACTAGGATAGACTCAGTGAGTGAGAGAGACAGCAGGTGAAGGGAACCAGGAGAGAGGAAGCTGCTGTAGACTACTAGGATAGACTCAGTGAGTGAGAGAAACAGCAGGTGAAGGAGACAAGGAGAGAGGAAGCTGCTGTAGACTACTAGGATAGACTCAGTGAGTGAGAGAGACAGCAGGTGAAGGAGACAAGGAGAGAGGAAGCTGCTGTAGACTACTAGGATAGACTCGGCGAGTGAGAGAGACAGCAGGTGAAGGGGACAAGGAGAGAGGAAGCTGCTGTAGACTACTAGGATAGACTGGGCGAGTGAGAGAGACAGCAGGTGAAGGAGACAAGGAGAGAGGAAGCTGCTGTAGACTACTAGGATAGACTCGGCGAGTGAGAGAGACAGCAGGTGAAGGAGACAAGGAGAGAGGAAGCTGCTGTAGACTACTAGGATAGACTCGGCGAGTGAGAGAGACAGCAGGTGAAGGAGACAAGGAGAGAGGAAGCTGCTGTAGACTACTAGGATAGACTCAGTGAGTGAGAGAGACAGCAGGTGAAGGAGACAAGGAGAGAGGAAGCTGCTGTAGACTACTAGGATAGACTCAGTGAGTGAGAGAGACAGCAGGTGAAGGAGACAAGGAGAGAGGAAGCTGCTGTAGACTACTAGGATAGACTCGGCGAGTGAGAGAGACAGCAGGTGAAGGGGACAAGGAGAGAGGAAGCTGCTGTAGACTACTAGGATAGACTGGGCGAGTGAGAGAGACAGCAGGTGAAGGAGACAAGGAGAGAGGAAGCTGCTGTAGACTACTAGGATAGACTCGGCGAGTGAGAGAGACAGCAGGTGAAGGAGACAAGGAGAGAGGAAGCTGCTGTAGACTACTAGGATAGACTCGGCGAGTGAGAGAGACAGCAGGTGAAGGAGACCAGGAGAGAGGAAGCTGCTGTAGACTACTAGGATAGACTCAGTGAGTGAGAGAGACAGCAGGTGAAGGGGACCAGGAGAGAGGAAGCTGCTGCAGACTACTAGGATAGACTGGGCGAGTGAGAGAGACAGCAGGTGAAGGAGACAAGGAGAGAGGAAGCTGCTGTAGACTACTAGGATAGACTCGGCGAGTGAGAGAGACAGCAGGTGAAGGAGACCAGGAGAGAGGAAGCTGCTGTAGACTACTAGGATAGACTCAGTGAGTGAGAGAGACAGCAGGTGAAGGGGACCAGGAGAGAGGAAGCTGCTGTAGACTACTAGGATAGACTCAGTGAGTGAGAGAGACAGCAGGTGAAGGGGACCAAGAGAGAGGAAGCTGCTGCAGACCAGGGTTTCCATTAGCCAGCAATTAACGGTTTTTGGCCCTCACCAAAAAAAAGAAAAGCAGAAAATAAAACTGTTGCCAGCTAAAATGACCTGGTCTGTGTGCATTTTTGTTAGTCATCATATATCTTATTTATCCAACACAACTATCACACTTGCACAGCATACAGAGCCTATTTTGAGCTGGATTTCTCCTGCAGAACCTCAGCTGGTTGCTGCTGGAGTAAAACATGTGCTTTCAGAAGCCCATTTATTGTGCAACAATTTTAAATGCAATCACGTGTTAAAAACAGTTTTGGTGAATGATGAAAAAGAGCTACTATTTTTATATCTCAACTGGTGTTTGTAGCGTGCCTCTGATTCACCATTCAAGTGCAGGCAACTGGATATCAGTGCATCACCCACCACTTTACAATGTGAGCTGGAGGCAGTATGCATTTTGTAAACAAACTTCATTGTTTTAAACCTGAATGTTTTATTTCATATTATGAGGCATGTTTTACCTTGCATCAAAGTAGCCTATAGGCAAAATCCAACCATGAAAACATGGAGGCAATTATTTTATAAGACTTCATATTTTTTCCGTGTGAGTTTCACGTTTGGGGAACCGTACAATTCTACCGCCAGTTATCATTTTAATTTCCGCATTTTGGTGGAACAGTTTAATTTCAATAATAACGTTTTTGTTTCTCAAAATCATTGTCATAAAAATTAAAATGATAAAAATCTCAAAGTTAAAGGTCAACTGATGAGAGTTCACCAACCTCTTTCATATGGACGCATTGCTAAACAGTGATCCATTAGCTGCTAAAGAAATGAATGCATAGAATATAATAGCTTACCGTGAGGAACTATCTTACCGTGAGGAACTATCTTACCGTGAGGAATTATCTTACCGTGAGGAACTATCTTACCGTGAGGAACTATGTTACCGTGAGGAACTATCTTACCGTGAGGAACTATCTTACCGTGAGGAATTATCTTACCGTGAGGAACTATCTTACCGTGAGGAACTATCTTACCGTGAGGAATTATCTTACCGTGAGGAACTATCTTACCGTGAGGAACTATGTTACCGTGAGGAACTATGTTACCGTGAGGAACTATCTTACCGTGAGGAACTATCTTACCGTGAGGAATTATCTTACCGTGAGGAACTATCTTACCGTGAGGAACTATGTTACCGTGAGGAACTATCTTACCGTGAGGAACTATCTTACCGTGAGGAATTATCTTACCGTGAGGAACTATCTTACCGTGAGGAACTATGTTACCGTGAGGAACTATCTTACCGTGAGGAACTATCTTACCGTGAGGAACTATCTTACCGTGAGGAACTATGTTACCGTGAGGAACTATCTTACCGTGAGGAACTATGCTACCGTGAGGAACTATCTTACCGTGAGGAACTATCTTACCGTGAGGAATTATCTTACCGTGAGGAATTATCTTACCGTGAGGAACTATCTTACCGTGAGGAATTATCTTACCGTGAGGAATTATCTTACCGTGAGGAATTATCTTACCGTGAGGAACTATCTTACCGTGAGGAATTATCTTACCGTGAGGAATTATCTTACCGTGAGGAACTATCTTACCGTGAGGAACTATGTTACCGTGAGGAACTATCTTACCGTGAGGAACTATGTTACCGTGAGGAACTATCTTACCGTGAGGAACTATCTTACCGTGAATAACTATCTTACCGTGAGGAACTATGTTACCGTGAGGAACTATGCTACCGTGAGGAACTATCTTACCGTGAGGAACTATCTTACCGTGAGGAACTATCTTACCGTGAGGAACTATGTTACCGTGAGGAACTATCTTACCGTGAGGAACTATCTTACCGTGAGGAACTATGTTACCGTGAGGAACTATGCTACCGTGAGGAACTATCTTACCGTGAGGAACTATCTTACCGTGAGGAACTATCTTACCATGAGGAATTATCTTACCGTGAAGAACTATCTTACCGTGAGGAACTATGTTACCGTGAGGAACTATCTTACCGTGAGGAACTATCTTACCGTGAGGAACTATCTTACCGTGAGGAACTATGTTACCGTGAGGAACTATCGGTTTGTTATGTTTTTACTACCTCCAATTTTGTGATATCCAATTGGTACTTAGAGTCCTGTCCCATCACTGCAACTCCCTACAGACTCGGGAGAGGCGAAGGTCGAGATCCGTGCTTCCTCCAGAACACAACCCGCCAAGTTGCACAGCTTCTTTACACAATGCTCGCTTTACCCAGAAGCCAGCCACACCAATGTGTTGGAAGAAACACTGTACACCTGGCGACTGTGTCAGCGTGCATGTGCCCAGCCTGCCACAGGAGTCGCTAGAGCGTGATGGGACAAGGACTGTAATTAATACATGCATTAAAGGAAATGTATGTAACCAAATGACAGGGATTAATGGTACATTTACTATTGGTGACATATGTAATGGGAAATTGATAAATAAATATAAAATCAAAGAGTAAAAGAATTCACACAATGAAACAATGAATGCACAAGAATTGGCAGGAGACAGCTGAGCCATTCTGGAGAGAGACCCTGTATCTTAGCAACACACCACTCCCCTTTTTGTCTCAACATTTTAAATTATACTCGAGACACATAATTTCACACATATTTTAGAAGGTTTTCACTGACAGCCGCAACTCAATAATCAGCTAGGCCTATTGCCACACACGCTGCCCAAATTGCAGGCTTCCAAAATAGGCAAAGGCCTACAAGCTTGTGATTTGAAGGTAAGGGAAATACCTAGTCAGTTGTTGTCCAACTGAACGCATTCAACTGAAATGTGTCTTCCGCATTTAACCCAACCCCTCTGAATCAGAGAAGTGTGGGGGGCTGACTTAATCGGCTTCCACGGCACAGTGGGTTAACTGCCTTGTTCAATGGCAGAATGACAGATTTTTACCTTGTCAGCTCGGTGATTCAATCCAGCAACCTTTCGGTTACTGACCCAACACTCTAACCAGTAGACTACCTGCAGATAAGCTAATGATCCTCTGTGGCTAAGTCATGCTTTCTGGTGAAGTATTTTGAATGATTTTCTTTCTTTCTGTATAGACAGGAGTAACTATATAATATTCCTATTGGACCCACCACTATGCCATTTCTCTCCTGTTCTATTGGTTTCCATATCAACTTTCTATCGTTGTCCAGAAGACACAGTCACAATCCTAGTCATATTAGCAACCCATTCATCTTTAGATTCCCCCTCTTTCTAAGTTTCTAACAGAGATTTTCTCTGTTTGAAAATGACGTTTTATTGTCTGCTTCATTTTCTGAGTTGCATGTCCTGTTCGGCCGCATTATCATCATCTAAATGTGATTTCTGTCATTCTGAAAACTTAACGGGTTACCATCATCTAAATGTGATTTCTGTCATTCTGAAAACTTAACGGGTTACCATCATCTAAATGTGATTTCTGTCATTCTGAAAACTTAACGGGTTACCATCATCTAAATGTGATTTCTGTCATTCTGAAAACCGAGGTGGACGGTTTAACGGGTTACTCATCCAAAGCATATGGGTCCAGTAATCTTCTCAAATGGCCGGTAAATTAAAATCTTCACGGTCACGTTGTCCGGCACCACACTTTTCGGAAACCCTTCAGTAAACTACCAGGATTGACCCAGTGAGTCCGAGACAGCTTGAGGACCAGTAGATCAGTGAAAATGAAGGACTCAAGGAGACAAGAGGCGACCCAAGGAGACGACGAGACAAAATGGAACACAAGGAGACACTGTAGATTACTGGGAATGACCCAGGCAGTGAGTCAGAGAGACAGCTGGTGGACCAGAGCAGATCAGTGGGGCGAGAAGAAGCCATGGCGACTGCCACTCAGTTTAAACAACCAGTAGTGACTGGTGCTGAAACCCTGTGAAGGAAACAGACATCCACAGGACAACTATGTAAAACACCTGCTGAGATGAACATAGAGTTTTTCCCCTTTCCACTCTGATTGGTCAACACATGGAAGCATGTTGAAAGTTGTAGGGAAGGAAGAGAAGAATGAGGGAGGGAGGGAAAGGAAGGAGAGAAGAAATATGAGATGACAAATATCAAATAGGGAGAGAAAGAGAGAGAGAGATGAGGGAGAGAATGAATGAGAGCGACAGAGAGAAGTAGCATTATAGAGCATGAGCACCTCTGACAGAGGAGTTCAGTCAGGGAGAAAGGAAAGAGAAATAATTGAAGGTGTCAAGGATTCTCTCCACATAAAGCATTTGATTTGGAGCAGGCCATTGCGACTAGGCTCGGCGCAGCTTTGATCGCACCGATGTGAATCTGCAGCCGCTGTGTGATTGCGCTTTGCAGTGGTATTGACTTTGTGTTCAATCCTGGGCCATCACGGAGACTCCCAACATAACCCTCTCTCTCTCTCTCTCTCTCGCTCTCTCTCCTCCCTCCAAAAAATCTCTCCCCTCTGCTCTCACATAGATCGCCAATTGCTATAACATACTGTAGACTCTGTGTAAAATACACATTTACATACACCTGGACAAAGTACACATGCGGTCATGCACACACTGCACGTGTACACACACACATACTTCCATTCTCTCTATCTCTCACATACTTCCATTCTCTATCTCTCTCTCTCTCTCTCTCTCTCTCTCTCTTTCACTTTCCATCTTCCTTCCACTTTATACAGCCAAATGGCCATTACTTGATAGTCACAAAATAAATAGCTAGAACCAAATATGACATATGCACCATTTCAGGCCCTTTATGTACAGTATATTTCCTGGCTTCCCCAGGGAGTGTGTGTGTGTCTGTGTGAGTCTACATAGTGTGCGTGCAAGCATGTGTTTCAGTCTTGACTGTTAAACAATGAACTGTTCCTTCGGGCAAAACTCTGCTCAATTTGGGCTGCTGTGAGAGAGTGATGTCTTTGCCATGCAAATTGGTTTGTGTTCTGATGTGTCTTCTTTCCAAGCAGAGCACAGGAAGGAATAAGAGGGGACTGTTTCAAACAGTCTATAAGCCCACCATATGGGTGAAACAGCCAGTTGGATTCATGGCTGAGAGGTCAGAGGGCAACTCTACCCAATATAACCCTGCTGGTGTTCACCTCTACTACGACAATATGTCATCTGTTTCCTTAAATAGAACCACAGAGTGAGACAGTTAGGGCAGCTCATGCTGGGTTCCAGGAACAAGGTACTACCTAACTGAAATAAGTCTGCTTCTTCAGAGCAATCTTTAAGTATGTGTGGAGCACAGGAGGTTGGTGGAGAGGACGGGCTCGTGGTAATGACTGGAGTGGAGTCAGTGGAAAGGTAGGAAATATATCAAACACATGGTTTCCAGGTGTTTTAAGCCATTCTATTGGAGCCGTTCCGGCCATTACAATCATTGTCTGCAGTGTGTGTGTGTGTGTGTGTGTGTGTGTGTCCTAGTTCTGTCAGCTACAGGACAGTGATGCCATCCGTTAGGAAGACATTAGTGACTGTGATCCAGGTGATTTCTACAGGACAGTGATGCCATCCATTAGGAAGACATTAGTGACTGTGATCCAGGTGATTTCTACAGGACAGTGATGCCATCCATTAGGAAGACATTAGTGACTGTGATCCAGGTGATTTCTACAGGAGAGTGATGCCATCCATTAGGAAGACATTAGTGACTGTGATCCAGGTGATTTCTACAGGACAGTGATGCCATCCATTAGGAAGACATTAGTGACTGTGATCCAGGTGATTTCTACAGGACAGTGATGCCATCCATTAGGAAGACATTAGTGACTGTGATCCAGGTGATTTCTACAGGACAGTGATGCCATCTGTTAGGAAGATATTAGTGACTGTGATCCAGGTGATTTCTACAGGACAGTGATGCCATCCGTTAGGAAGACATTAGTGACTGTGATCCAGGTGATTTCTACAGGACAGTGATGCCATCCATTAGGAAGACATTAGTGACTGTGATCCAGGTGATTTCTACAGGACAGTGATGCCATCCGTTAGGAAGACATTAGTGACTGTGATCCAGGTGATTTCTACAGGACAGTGATGCCATCCGTTAGGAAGACATTAGTGACTGTGATCCAGGTGATTTCTACAGGACAGTGATGCCATCCATTAGGAAGACATTAGTGACTGTGATCCAGGTGATTTCTACAGGACAGTGATGCCATCCGTTAGGAAGACATTAGTGACTGTGATCCAGGTGATTTCTACAGGACAGTGATGCCATCCGTTAGGAAGACATTAGTGACTGTGATCCAGGTGATTTCTACAGGACAGTGATGCCATCCATTAGGAAGACATTAGTGACTGTGATCCAGGTGATTTCTACAGGACAGTGATGCCATCCATTAGGAAGACATTAGTGACTGTGATCCAGGTGATTTCTACAGGACAGTGATGCCATCCATTAGGAAGACATTAGTGACTGTGATCCAGGTGATTTCTACAGGACAGTGATGCCATCCGTTAG
Organism: Oncorhynchus mykiss; assembly: GCF_057628025.1. Lineage (NCBI taxonomy): Eukaryota > Metazoa > Chordata > Actinopteri > Salmoniformes > Salmonidae > Oncorhynchus > Oncorhynchus mykiss. The sequence goes on along the minus strand of NC_143039.1, from coordinate 68,654,378 downwards.
GAAGACATTAGTGACTGTGATCCAGGTGATTTCTACAGGACAGTGATGCCATCCGTTAGGAAGACATTAGTGACTGTGATCCAGGTGATTTCTACAGGACAGTGATGCCATCCATTAGGAAGACATTAGTGACTGTGATCCAGGTGATTTCTACAGGACAGTGATGCCATCCGTTAGGAAGACATTAGTGACTGTGATCCAGGTGATTTCTACAGGACAGTGATGCCATCCATTAGGAAGACATTAGTGACTGTGATCCAGGTGATTTCTACAGGACAGTGATGCCATCTGTTAGGAAGACATTAGTGACTGTGATCCAGGTGATTTCTACAGGACAGTGATGCCATCCATTAGGAAGACATTAGTGACTGTGATCCAGGTGATTTCTACAGGACAGTGATGCCATCCGTTAGGAAGACATTAGTGACTGTGATCCAGGTGATTTCTACAGGACAGTGATGCCATCCGTTAGGAAGACATTAGTGACTGTGATCCAGGTGATTTCTACAGGACAGTGATGCCATCCGTTAGGAAGACATTAGTGACTGTGATCCAGGTGATTTCTACAGGACAGTGATGCCATCCGTTAGGAAGACATTAGTGACTGTGATCCAGGTGATTTCTACAGGACAGTGATGCCATCCGTTAGGAAGACATTAGTGACTGTGATCCAGGTGATTTCTACAGGACAGTGATGCCATCTGTTAGGAAGACATTAGTGACTGTGATCCAGGTGATTTCTACAGGACAGTGATGCCATCCGTTAGGAAGACATTAGTGACTGTGATCCAGGTGATTTCTACAGGACAGTGATGCCATCTGTTAGGAAGACATTAGTGACTGTGATCCAGGTGATTTCTACAGGACAGTGATGCCATCCATTAGGAAGACATTAGTGACTGTGATCCAGGTGATTTCTACAGGACAGTGATGCCATCTGTTAGGAAGACATTAGTGACTGTGATCCAGGTGATTTCTACAGGACAGTGATGCCATCCATTAGGAAGACATTAGTGACTGTGATCCAGGTGATTTCTACAGGACAGTGATGCCATCTGTTAGGAAGACATTAGTGACTGTGATCCAGGTGATTTCTACAGGACAGTGATGCCATCTGTTAGGAAGACATTAGTGACTGTGATCCAGGTGATTTCTACAGGACAGTGATGCCATCCATTAGGAAGACATTAGTGACTGTGATCCAGGTGATTTCTACAGGACAGTGATGCCATCCGTTAGGAAGACATTAGTGACTGTGATCCAGGTGATTTCTACAGGACAGTGATGCCATCCATTAGGAAGACATTAGTGACTGTGATCCAGGTGATTTCTACAGGACAGTGATGCCATCTGTTAGGAAGACATTAGTGACTGTGATCCAGGTGATTTCTACAGGACAGTGATGCCATCTGTTAGGAAGACATTAGTGACTGTGATCCAGGTGATTTCTACAGGACAGTGATGCCATCCGTTAGGAAGACATTAGTGACTGTGATCCAGGTGATTTCTACAGGACAGTGATGCCATCTGTTAGGAAGACATTAGTGACTGTGATCCAGGTGATTTCTACAGGACAGTGATGCCATCCATTAGGAAGACATTAGTGACTGTGATCCAGGTGATTTCTACAGGACAGTGATGCCATCTGTTAGGAAGATATTAGTGACTGTGATCCAGGTGATTTCTACAGGACAGTGATGCCATCTGTTAGGAAGACATTAGTGACTGTGATCCAGGTGATTTCTACAGGACAGTGATGCCATCCGTTAGGAAGACATTAGTGACTGTGATCCAGGTGATTTCTACAGGACAGTGATGCCATCCATTAGGAAGACATTAGTGACTGTGATCCAGGTGATTTCTACAGGACAGTGATGCCATCCGTTAGGAAGACATTAGTGACTGTGATCCAGGTGATTTCTACAGGACAGTGATGCCATCCGTTAGGAAGACATTAGTGACTGTGATCCAGGTGATTTCTACAGGACAGTGATGCCATCCGTTAGGAAGACATTAGTGACTGTGATCCAGGTGATTTCTACAGGACAGTGATGCCATCCGTTAGGAAGACATTAGTGACTGTGATCCAGGTGATTTCTACAGGACAGTGATGCCATCCATTAGGAAGACATTAGTGACTGTGATCCAGGTGATTTCTACAGGACAGTGATGCCATCTGTTAGGAAGACATTAGTGACTGTGATCCAGGTGATTTCTACAGGACAGTGATGCCATCCATTAGGAAGACATTAGTGACTGTGATCCAGGTGATTTCTACAGGACAGTGATGCCATCCGTTAGGAAGACATTAGTGACTGTGATCCAGGTGATTTCTACAGGACAGTGATGCCATCCGTTAGGAAGACATTAGTGACTGTGATCCAGGTGATTTCTACAGGACAGTGATGCCATCCGTTAGGAAGACATTAGTGACTGTGATCCAGGTGATTTCTACAGGACAGTGATGCCATCCGTTAGGAAGACATTAGTGACTGTGATCCAGGTGATTTCTACAGGACAGTGATGCCATCTGTTAGGAAGACATTAGTGACTGTGATCCAGGTGATTTCTACAGGACAGTGATGCCATCTGTTAGGAAGACATTAGTGACTGTGATCCAGGTGATTTCTACAGGACAGTGATGCCATCCATTAGGAAGACATTAGTGACTGTGATCCAGGTGATTTCTACAGGACAGTGATGCCATCCGTTAGGAAGACATTAGTGACTGTGATCCAGGTGATTTCTACAGGACAGTGATGCCATCCATTAGGAAGACATTAGTGACTGTGATCCAGGTGATTTCTACAGGACAGTGATGCCATCTGTTAGGAAGACATTAGTGACTGTGATCCAGGTGATTTCTACAGGACAGTGATGCCATCTGTTAGGAAGACATTAGTGACTGTGATCCAGGTGATTTCTACAGGACAGTGATGCCATCCGTTAGGAAGACATTAGTGACTGTGATCCAGGTGATTTCTACAGGACAGTGATGCCATCTGTTAGGAAGACATTAGTGACTGTGATCCAGGTGATTTCTACAGGACAGTGATGCCATCCATTAGGAAGACATTAGTGACTGTGATCCAGGTGATTTCTACAGGACAGTGATGCCATCTGTTAGGAAGATATTAGTGACTGTGATCCAGGTGATTTCTACAGGACAGTGATGCCATCTGTTAGGAAGACATTAGTGACTGTGATCCAGGTGATTTCTACAGGACAGTGATGCCATCCGTTAGGAAGACATTAGTGACTGTGATCCAGGTGATTTCTACAGGACAGTGATGCCATCCATTAGGAAGACATTAGTGACTGTGATCCAGGTGATTTCTACAGGACAGTGATGCCATCCGTTAGGAAGACATTAGTGACTGTGATCCAGGTGATTTCTACAGGACAGTGATGCCATCCGTTAGGAAGACATTAGTGACTGTGATCCAGGTGATTTCTACAGGACAGTGATGCCATCCATTAGGAAGACATTAGTGACTGTGATCCAGGTGATTTCTACAGGACAGTGATGCCATCCGTTAGGAAGACATTAGTGACTGTGATCCAGGTGATTTCTACAGGACAGTGATGCCATCCATTAGGAAGACATTAGTGACTGTGATCCAGGTGATTTCTACAGGACAGTGATGCCATCTGTTAGGAAGACATTAGTGACTGTGATCCAGGTGATTTCTACAGGACAGTGATGCCATCCATTAGGAAGACATTAGTGACTGTGATCCAGGTGATTTCTACAGGACAGTGATGCCATCCGTTAGGAAGACATTAGTGACTGTGATCCAGGTGATTTCTACAGGACAGTGATGCCATCCGTTAGGAAGACATTAGTGACTGTGATCCAGGTGATTTCTACAGGACAGTGATGCCATCCGTTAGGAAGACATTAGTGACTGTGATCCAGGTGATTTCTACAGGACAGTGATGCCATCCGTTAGGAAGACATTAGTGACTGTGATCCAGGTGATTTCTACAGGACAGTGATGCCATCCGTTAGGAAGACATTAGTGACTGTGATCCAGGTGATTTCGACAGGACAGTGATGCCATCTGTTAGGAAGACATTAGTGACTGTGATCCAGGTGATTTCTACAGGACAGTGATGCCATCCGTTAGGAAGACATTAGTGACTGTGATCCAGGTGATTTCTACAGGACAGTGATGCCATCTGTTAGGAAGACATTAGTGACTGTGATCCAGGTGATTTCTACAGGACAGTGATGCCATCCATTAGGAAGACATTAGTGACTGTGATCCAGGTGATTTCTACAGGACAGTGATGCCATCTGTTAGGAAGACATTAGTGACTGTGATCCAGGTGATTTCTACAGGACAGTGATGCCATCCATTAGGAAGACATTAGTGACTGTGATCCAGGTGATTTCTACAGGACAGTGATGCCATCTGTTAGGAAGACATTAGTGACTGTGATCCAGGTGATTTCTACAGGACAGTGATGCCATCTGTTAGGAAGACATTAGTGACTGTGATCCAGGTGATTTCTACAGGACAGTGATGCCATCCATTAGGAAGACATTAGTGACTGTGATCCAGGTGATTTCTACAGGACAGTGATGCCATCCGTTAGGAAGACATTAGTGACTGTGATCCAGGTGATTTCTACAGGACAGTGATGCCATCCATTAGGAAGACATTAGTGACTGTGATCCAGGTGATTTCTACAGGACAGTGATGCCATCTGTTAGGAAGACATTAGTGACTGTGATCCAGGTGATTTCTACAGGACAGTGATGCCATCTGTTAGGAAGACATTAGTGACTGTGATCCAGGTGATTTCTACAGGACAGTGATGCCATCCGTTAGGAAGACATTAGTGACTGTGATCCAGGTGATTTCTACAGGACAGTGATGCCATCCATTAGGAAGACATTAGTGACTGTGATCCAGGTGATTTCTACAGGACAGTGATGCCATCCATTAGGAAGACATTAGTGACTGTGATCCAGGTGATTTCTACAGGACAGTGATGCCATCCATTAGGAAGACATTAGTGACTGTGATCCAGGTGATTTCTACAGGACAGTGATGCCATCCGTTAGGAAGACATTAGTGACTGTGATCCAGGTGATTTCTACAGGACAGTGATGCCATCTGTTAGGAAGACATTAGTGACTGTGATCCAGGTGATTTCTACAGGACAGTGATGCCATCCGTTAGGAAGACATTAGTGACTGTGATCCAGGTGATTTCTACAGGACAGTGATGCCATCTGTTAGGAAGACATTAGTGACTGTGATCCAGGTGATTTCTACAGGACAGTGATGCCATCCATTAGGAAGACATTAGTGACTGTGATCCAGGTGATTTCTACAGGACAGTGATGCCATCTGTTAGGAAGACATTAGTGACTGTGATCCAGGTGATTTCTACAGGACAGTGATGCCATCCCTTAGGAAGACATTAGTGACTGTGATCCAGGTGATTTCTACAGGACAGTGATGCCATCTGTTAGGAAGACATTAGTGACTGTGATCCAGGTGATTTCTACAGGACAGTGATGCCATCTGTTAGGAAGACATTAGTGACTGTGATCCAGGTGATTTCTACAGGACAGTGATGCCATCCATTAGGAAGACATTAGTGACTGTGATCCAGGTGATTTCTACAGGACAGTGATGCCATCCGTTAGGAAGACATTAGTGACTGTGATCCAGGTGATTTCTACAGGACAGTGATGCCATCCATTAGGAAGACATTAGTGACTGTGATCCAGGTGATTTCTACAGGACAGTGATGCCATCTGTTAGGAAGACATTAGTGACTGTGATCCAGGTGATTTCTACAGGACAGTGATGCCATCTGTTAGGAAGACATTAGTGACTGTGATCCAGGTGATTTCTACAGGACAGTGATGCCATCCGTTAGGAAGACATTAGTGACTGTGATCCAGGTGATTTCTACAGGACAGTGATGCCATCCATTAGGAAGACATTAGTGACTGTGATCCAGGTGATTTCTACAGGACAGTGATGCCATCCATTAGGAAGACATTAGTGACTGTGATCCAGGTGATTTCTACAGGACAGTGATGCCATCCATTAGGAAGACATTAGTGACTGTGATCCAGGTGATTTCTACAGGACAGTGATGCCATCCGTTAGGAAGACATTAGTGACTGTGATCCAGGTGATTTCTACAGGACAGTGATGCCATCCATTAGGAAGACATTAGTGACTGTGATCCAGGTGATTTCTACAGGACAGTGATGCCATCCGTTAGGAAGACATTAGTGACTGTGATCCAGGTGATTTCTACAGGACAGTGATGCCATCCGTTAGGAAGACATTAGTGACTGTGATCCAGGTGATTTCTACAGGACAGTGATGCCATCCGTTAGGAAGACATTAGTGACTGTGATCCAGGTGATTTCTACAGGACAGTGATGCCATCCGTTAGGAAGACATTAGTGACTGTGATCCAGGTGATTTCTACAGGACAGTGATGCCATCCGTTAGGAAGACATTAGTGACTGTGATCCAGGTGATTTCTACAGGACAGTGATGCCATCCGTTAGGAAGACATTAGTGACTGTGATCCAGGTGATTTCTACAGGACAGTGATGCCATCCGTTAGGAAGATATTAGTGACTGTGATCCAGGTGATTTCTACAAGACAGTGATGCCATCTGTTAGGAAGACATTAGTGACTGTGATCCAGGTGATTTCTACAGGACAGTGATGCCATCCGTTAGGAAGACATTAGTGACTGTGATCCAGGTGATTTCTACAGGACAGTGATGCCATCCATTAGGAAGACATTAGTGACTGTGATCCAGGTGATTTCTACAGGACAGTGATGCCATCCATTAGGAAGACATTAGTGACTGTGATCCAGGTGATTTCTACAGGACAGTGATGCCATCCGTTAGGAAGATATTAGTGACTGTGATCCAGGTGATTTCTACAGGACAGTGATGCCATCCGTTAGGAAGACATTAGTGACTGTGATCCAGGTGATTTCTACAGGACAGTGATGCCATCTGTTAGGAAGATATTAGTGACTGTGATCCAGGTGATTTCTACAGGACAGTGATGCCATCTGTTAGGAAGACATTAGTGACTGTGATCCAGGTGATTTCTACAGGACAGTGATGCCATCCGTTAGGAAGACATTAGTGACTGTGATCCAGGTGATTTCTACAGGACAGTGATGCCATCCGTTAGGAAGACATTAGTGACTGTGATCCAGGTGATTTCTACAGGACAGTGATGCCATCTGTTAGGAAGACATTAGTGACTGTGATCCAGGTGATTTCTACAGGACAGTGATGCCATCCGTTAGGAAGACATTAGTGACTGTGATCCAGGTGATTTCTACAGGACAGTGATGCCATCCGTTAGGAAGACATTAGTGACTGTGATCCAGGTGATTTCTACAGGACAGTGATGCCATCCATTAGTGACTGTGATCCAGGTGATTTCTACAGGACAGTGATGCCATCTGTTAGGAAGACATTAGTGACTGTGATCCAGGTGATTTCTACAGGACAGTGATGCCATCTGTTAGGAAGACATTAGTGACTGTGATCCAGGTGATTTCTACAGGACAGTGATGCCATCCGTTAGGAAGACATTAGTGACTGTGATCCAGGTGATTTCTACAGGACAGTGATGCCATCCATTAGGAAGACATTAGTGACTGTGATCCAGGTGATTTCTACAGGACAGTGATGCCATCTGTTAGGAAGACATTAGTGACTGTGATCCAGGTGATTTCTACAGGACAGTGATGCCATCCATTAGGAAGACATTAGTGACTGTGATCCAGGTGATTTCTACAGGACAGTGATGCCATCTGTTAGGAAGACATTAGTGACTGTGATCCAGGTGATTTCTACAGGACAGTGATGCCATCCATTAGGAAGACATTAGTGACTGTGATCCAGGTGATTTCTACAGGACAGTGATGCCATCTGTTAGGAAGATATTAGTGACTGTGATCCAGGTGATTTCTACAGGACAGTGATGCCATCTGTTAGGAAGACATTAGTGACTGTGATCCAGGTGATTTCTACAGGACAGTGATGCCATCCGTTAGGAAGACATTAGTGACTGTGATCCAGGTGATTTCTACAGGACAGTGATGCCATCCATTAGGAAGACATTAGTGACTGTGATCCAGGTGATTTCTACAGGACAGTGATGCCATCCGTTAGGAAGACATTAGTGACTGTGATCCAGGTGATTTCTACAGGACAGTGATGCCATCCGTTAGGAAGACATTAGTGACTGTGATCCAGGTGATTTCTACAGGACAGTGATGCCATCCATTAGGAAGACATTAGTGACTGTGATCCAGGTGATTTCTACAGGACAGTGATGCCATCCGTTAGGAAGACATTAGTGACTGTGATCCAGGTGATTTCTACAGGACAGTGATGCCATCCATTAGGAAGACATTAGTGACTGTGATCCAGGTGATTTCTACAGGACAGTGATGCCATCTGTTAGGAAGACATTAGTGACTGTGATCCAGGTGATTTCTACAGGACAGTGATGCCATCCATTAGGAAGACATTAGTGACTGTGATCCAGGTGATTTCTACAGGACAGTGATGCCATCCGTTAGGAAGACATTAGTGACTGTGATCCAGGTGATTTCTACAGGACAGTGATGCCATCCGTTAGGAAGACATTAGTGACTGTGATCCAGGTGATTTCTACAGGACAGTGATGCCATCCGTTAGGAAGACATTAGTGACTGTGATCCAGGTGATTTCTACAGGACAGTGATGCCATCCGTTAGGAAGACATTAGTGACTGTGATCCAGGTGATTTCTACAGGACAGTGATGCCATCCGTTAGGAAGACATTAGTGACTGTGATCCAGGTGATTTCTACAGGACAGTGATGCCATCTGTTAGGAAGACATTAGTGACTGTGATCCAGGTGATTTCTACAGGACAGTGATGCCATCCGTTAGGAAGACATTAGTGACTGTGATCCAGGTGATTTCTACAGGACAGTGATGCCATCTGTTAGGAAGACATTAGTGACTGTGATCCAGGTGATTTCTACAGGACAGTGATGCCATCCATTAGGAAGACATTAGTGACTGTGATCCAGGTGATTTCTACAGAACAGTGATGCCATCTGTTAGGAAGACATTAGTGACTGTGATCCAGGTGATTTCTACAGGACAGTGATGCCATCCATTAGGAAGACATTAGTGACTGTGATCCAGGTGATTTCTACAGGACAGTGATGCCATCTGTTAGGAAGACATTAGTGACTGTGATCCAGGTGATTTCTACAGGACAGTGATGCCATCTGTTAGGAAGACATTAGTGACTGTGATCCAGGTGATTTCTACAGGACAGTGATGCCATCCATTAGGAAGACATTAGTGACTGTGATCCAGGTGATTTCTACAGGACAGTGATGCCATCCGTTAGGAAGACATTAGTGACTGTGATCCAGGTGATTTCTACAGGACAGTGATGCCATCCATTAGGAAGACATTAGTGACTGTGATCCAGGTGATTTCTACAGGACAGTGATGCCATCTGTTAGGAAGACATTAGTGACTGTGATCCAGGTGATTTCTACAGGACAGTGATGCCATCTGTTAGGAAGACATTAGTGACTGTGATCCAGGTGATTTCTACAGGACAGTGATGCCATCCGTTAGGAAGACATTAGTGACTGTGATCCAGGTGATTTCTACAGGACAGTGATGCCATCTGTTAGGAAGACATTAGTGACTGTGATCCAGGTGATTTCTACAGGACAGTGATGCCATCCATTAGGAAGACATTAGTGACTGTGATCCAGGTGATTTCTACAGGACAGTGATGCCATCTGTTAGGAAGATATTAGTGACTGTGATCCAGGTGATTTCTACAGGACAGTGATGCCATCTGTTAGGAAGACATTAGTGACTGTGATCCAGGTGATTTCTACAGGACAGTGATGCCATCCGTTAGGAAGACATTAGTGACTGTGATCCAGGTGATTTCTACAGGACAGTGATGCCATCCATTAGGAAGACATTAGTGACTGTGATCCAGGTGATTTCTACAGGACAGTGATGCCATCCGTTAGGAAGACATTAGTGACTGTGATCCAGGTGATTTCTACAGGACAGTGATGCCATCCGTTAGGAAGACATTAGTGACTGTGATCCAGGTGATTTCTACAGGACAGTGATGCCATCCATTAGGAAGACATTAGTGACTGTGATCCAGGTGATTTCTACAGGACAGTGATGCCATCCGTTAGGAAGACATTAGTGACTGTGATCCAGGTGATTTCTACAGGACAGTGATGCCATCCATTAGGAAGACATTAGTGACTGTGATCCAGGTGATTTCTACAGGACAGTGATGCCATCTGTTAGGAAGACATTAGTGACTGTGATCCAGGTGATTTCTACAGGACAGTGATGCCATCCATTAGGAAGACATTAGTGACTGTGATCCAGGTGATTTCTACAGGACAGTGATGCCATCCGTTAGGAAGACATTAGTGACTGTGATCCAGGTGATTTCTACAGGACAGTGATGCCATCCGTTAGGAAGACATTAGTGACTGTGATCCAGGTGATTTCTACAGGACAGTGATGCCATCCGTTAGGAAGACATTAGTGACTGTGATCCAGGTGATTTCTACAGGACAGTGATGCCATCCGTTAGGAAGACATTAGTGACTGTGATCCAGGTGATTTCTACAGGACAGTGATGCCATCCGTTAGGAAGACATTAGTGACTGTGATCCAGGTGATTTCTACAGGACAGTGATGCCATCTGTTAGGAAGACATTAGTGACTGTGATCCAGGTGATTTCTACAGGACAGTGATGCCATCCGTTAGGAAGACATTAGTGACTGTGATCCAGGTGATTTCTACAGGACAGTGATGCCATCTGTTAGGAAGACATTAGTGACTGTGATCCAGGTGATTTCTACAGGACAGTGATGCCATCCATTAGGAAGACATTAGTGACTGTGATCCAGGTGATTTCTACAGGACAGTGATGCCATCTGTTAGGAAGACATTAGTGACTGTGATCCAGGTGATTTCTACAGGACAGTGATGCCATCCATTAGGAAGACATTAGTGACTGTGATCCAGGTGATTTCTACAGGACAGTGATGCCATCTGTTAGGAAGACATTAGTGACTGTGATCCAGGTGATTTCTACAGGACAGTGATGCCATCTGTTAGGAAGACATTAGTGACTGTGATCCAGGTGATTTCTACAGGACAGTGATGCCATCCATTAGGAAGACATTAGTGACTGTGATCCAGGTGATTTCTACAGGACAGTGATGCCATCCGTTAGGAAGACATTAGTGACTGTGATCCAGGTGATTTCTACAGGACAGTGATGCCATCCATTAGGAAGACATTAGTGACTGTGATCCAGGTGATTTCTACAGGACAGTGATGCCATCTGTTAGGAAGACATTAGTGACTGTGATCCAGGTGATTTCTACAGGACAGTGATGCCATCTGTTAGGAAGACATTAGTGACTGTGATCCAGGTGATTTCTACAGGACAGTGATGCCATCCGTTAGGAAGACATTAGTGACTGTGATCCAGGTGATTTCTACAGGACAGTGATGCCATCCATTAGGAAGACATTAGTGACTGTGATCCAGGTGATTTCTACAGGACAGTGATGCCATCCATTAGGAAGACATTAGTGACTGTGATCCAGGTGATTTCTACAGGACAGTGATGCCATCCATTAGGAAGACATTAGTGACTGTGATCCAGGTGATTTCTACAGGACAGTGATGCCATCCGTTAGGAAGACATTAGTGACTGTGATCCAGGTGATTTCTACAGGACAGTGATGCCATCTGTTAGGAAGACATTAGTGACTGTGATCCAGGTGATTTCTACAGGACAGTGATGCCATCCGTTAGGAAGACATTAGTGACTGTGATCCAGGTGATTTCTACAGGACAGTGATGCCATCTGTTAGGAAGACATTAGTGACTGTGATCCAGGTGATTTCTACAGGACAGTGATGCCATCCATTAGGAAGACATTAGTGACTGTGATCCAGGTGATTTCTACAGGACAGTGATGCCATCCATTAGGAAGACATTAGTGACTGTGATCCAGGTGATTTCTACAGGACAGTGATGCCATCCATTAGGAAGACATTAGTGACTGTGATCCAGGTGATTTCTACAGGACAGTGATGCCATCCATTAGGAAGACATTAGTGACTGTGATCCAGGTGATTTCTACAGGACAGTGATGCCATCCGTTAGGAAGACATTAGTGACTGTGATCCAGGTGATTTCTACAGGACAGTGATGCCATCCATTAGGAAGACATTAGTGACTGTGATCCAGGTGATTTCTACAGGACAGTGATGCCATCCGTTAGGAAGACATTAGTGACTGTGATCCAGGTGATTTCTACAGGACAGTGATGCCATCCGTTAGGAAGACATTAGTGACTGTGATCCAGGTGATTTCTACAGGACAGTGATGCCATCCGTTAGGAAGACATTAGTGACTGTGATCCAGGTGATTTCTACAGGACAGTGATGCCATCCGTTAGGAAGACATTAGTGACTGTGATCCAGGTGATTTCTACAGGACAGTGATGCCATCCGTTAGGAAGACATTAGTGACTGTGATCCAGGTGATTTCTACAGGACAGTGATGCCATCCGTTAGGAAGACATTAGTGACTGTGATCCAGGTGATTTCTACAGGACAGTGATGCCATCCGTTAGGAAGATATTAGTGACTGTGATCCAGGTGATTTCTACAGGACAGTGATGCCATCTGTTAGGAAGACATTAGTGACTGTGATCCAGGTGATTTCTACAGGACAGTGATGCCATCCGTTAGGAAGACATTAGTGACTGTGATCCAGGTGATTTCTACAGGACAGTGATGCCATCCATTAGGAAGACATTAGTGACTGTGATCCAGGTGATTTCTACAGGACAGTGATGCCATCCATTAGGAAGACATTAGTGACTGTGATCCAGGTGATTTCTACAGGACAGTGATGCCATCCGTTAGGAAGATATTAGTGACTGTGATCCAGGTGATTTCTACAGGACAGTGATGCCATCCGTTAGGAAGACATTAGTGACTGTGATCCAGGTGATTTCTACAGGACAGTGATGCCATCTGTTAGGAAGATATTAGTGACTGTGATCCAGGTGATTTCTACAGGACAGTGATGCCATCTGTTAGGAAGACATTAGTGACTGTGATCCAGGTGATTTCTACAGGACAGTGATGCCATCCATTAGGAAGACATTAGTGACTGTGATCCAGGTGATTTCTACAGGACAGTGATGCCATCCGTTAGGAAGACATTAGTGACTGTGATCCAGGTGATTTCTACAGGACAGTGATGCCATCCATTAGGAAGACATTAGTGACTGTGATCCAGGTGATTTCTACAGGACAGTGATGCCATCCGTTAGGAAGATATTAGTGACTGTGATCCAGGTGATTTCTACAGGACAGTGATGCCATCCGTTAGGAAGACATTAGTGACTGTGATCCAGGTGATTTCTACAGGACAGTGATGCCATCCATTAGGAAGACATTAGTGACTGTGATCCAGGTGATTTCTACAGGACAGTGATGCCATCCATTAGGAAGACATTAGTGACTGTGATCCAGGTGATTTCTACAGGACAGTGATGCCATCCATTAGGAAGACATTAGTGACTGTGATCCAGGTGATTTCTACAGGACAGTGATGCCATCCGTTAGGAAGACATTAGTGACTGTGATCCAGGTGATTTCTACAGGACAGTGATGCCATCCATTAGGAAGACATTAGTGACTGTGATCCAGGTGATTTCTACAGGACAGTGATGCCATCTGTTAGGAAGACATTAGTGACTGTGATCCAGGTGATTTCTACAGGACAGTGATGCCATCCGTTAGGAAGACATTAGTGACTGTGATCCAGGTGATTTCTACAGGACAGTGATGCCATCCATTAGGAAGACATTAGTGACTGTGATCCAGGTGATTTCTACAGGACAGTGATGCCATCCATTAGGAAGACATTAGTGACTGTGATCCAGGTGATTTCTACAGGACAGTGATGCCATCCATTAGGAAGACATTAGTGACTGTGATCCAGGTGATTTCTACAGGACAGTGATGCCATCCATTAGGAAGACATTAGTGACTGTGATCCAGGTGATTTCTACAGGACAGTGATGCCATCTGTTAGGAAGATATTAGTGACTGTGATCCAGGTGATTTCTACAGGACAGTGATGCCATCCGTTAGGAAGACATTAGTGACTGTGATCCAGGTGATTTCTACAGGACAGTGATGCCATCCATTAGGAAGACATTAGTGACTGTGATCAAGGTGATTTCTACAGGACAGTGATGCCATCCGTTAGGAAGACATTAGTGACTGTGATCCAGGTGATTTCTACAGGACAGTGATGCCATCCATTAGGAAGACATTAGTGACTGTGATCCAGGTGATTTCTACAGGACAGTGATGCCATCTGTTAGGAAGACATTAGTGACTGTGATCCAGGTGATTTCTACAGGACAGTGATGCCATCCATTAGGAAGACATTAGTGACTGTGATCCAGGTGTTCCGTTAACTCATAATGTTCAGTTAACTCATCTGTTTAGTTAACTAATCTGTTCAGTTAACTCATTATGTTCAGTTAACTCATTATGTTCAGTTAACTCATAATGTTCAGTTAACTCATCTGTTTAGTTAACTCATCTGTTCAGTTAACTCATCTGTTTAGTTAACTCATCTGTTTAGTTAACTCATCTGTTCAGTTAACTCATCTGTTTAGTTAACTCATCTGTTCAGTTAACTCATCTGTTTAGTTAACTCATTACGTTCAGTTAACTCATCTGTTTAGTTAACTCATTATGTTCAGGTAACGCATCTGTTTAGTTAACTCATTCTGTTCAGTTAACTCATCTGTTTAGTTAACTCATTACGTTCAGTTAACTCATCTGTTTAGTTAACTCATTATGTTCAGTTAACTCATCTGTTTAGTTAACTCATTCTGTTCAGTTAACTCATTATGTTCAGGTAACGCATCTGTTTAGTTAACTCATTCTGTTCAGTTAACTCATTATGTTCAGTTAACTCATTATGTTCAGGTAACACATCTGTTTAGTAAACTCATTCTGTTTAGTTAACTCATTCTGTTCAGTTAACTCATTATGTTCAGGTAACGCATCTGTTTAGTTAACTCATTCTGTTCAGTTAACTCATTATGTTCAGGTAACTCATTATGTTCAGGTAACACATCTGTTTAGTTAACTCATTCTGTTCAGTTAACTCATCTGTTTAGTTAACTCATTATGTTCAGGTAACACATCTGTTTAGTTAACTCATTATGTTCAGGTAACACATCTGTTTAGTTAACTCATTATGTTCAGTTAACTCATCTGTTTAGTTAACTCATTACGTTCAGTTAACTCATCTGTTTAGTTAACTCATTATGTTCAGTTAACTCATCTGTTTAGTTAACTCATTCTGTTCAGTTAACTCATTATGTTCAGGTAACGCATCTGTTTAGTTAACTCATTCTGTTCAGTTAACTCATCTGTTCAGTTAACTCATCTGTTTAGTTAACTCATTACGTTCAGTTAACTCATCTGTTTAGTTAACTCATTATGTTCAGTTAACTCATCTGTTTAGTTAACTCATTCTGTTCAGTTAACTCATTATGTTCAGGTAACGCATCTGTTTAGTTAACTCATTATGTTCAGTTAACTCATTATGTTCAGGTAACACATCTGTTTAGTTAACTCATTATGTTCAGGTAACGCATCTGTTTAGTTAACTCATTATGTTCAGTTAACTCATTATGTTCAGTTAACTCATTATGTTCAGGTAACGCATCTGTTTAGTTAACTCATTCTGTTCAGTTAACTCTTCTGTTCAGTTAACTCATCTGTTTAGTTAACTCATTATGTTCAGTTAACTCATCTGTTTAGTTAACTCATTCTGTTCAGTTAACTCATTATGTTCAGGTAACGCATCTGTTTAGTTAACTCATTCTGTTCAGTTAACTAATTATGTTCAGTTAACTCATTATGTTCAGTTAACTCATCTGTTTAGTTAACTCATTATGTTCAGTTAACTCATCTGTTTAGTTAACTCATTCTGTTTAGTTAACTCATTCTGTTCAGTTAACTCATTATGTTCAGTTAACTCATTATGTTCAGGTAACGCATCTGTCTAGTTAACTCATTCTGTTCAGTTAACTCATTATGTTCAGTTAACTCATTATGTTCAGGTAACGCATCTGTTTAGTTAACTCATTCTGTTCAGTTAACTCATTATGTTCAGTTAACTCATTATGTTCAGGTAACACATCTGTTTAGTTAACTCATTCTGTTCAGTTAACTCATTATGTTCATTCCAACTCCAAAGGGTCCGTCCGTGTTTGCTACGCATTCTTCCCAAATGCTTTTATGTGTTCTACATTCAGCTGCCAGGTTTGTCAGTACTGCAGCCTTGCTGCATAAGTACACTCCTCTCTTTCTTCCAGAACACCATTTTGTTTGTCCCTCTTGTATCTCGCTGTCTTGCTGTCTGCTAATCACTTTCTACTTTCTCTCCGGTTTTCCATCTCCATCTCCTTCTCTATTCTGTCATTCTATTATGGTTTCTCTCTCTGTCTGCCTGCCTGCCTGTCTCTCTCTTTCTCTCTTCCTCTCTCTTTAACTCTCCCTTCCTTCCGCTCACTTTACCTCGCTCTTCCCCCCTCTCTTTCCATTCCTCCCCTGTCTCCATCTCTTCCGTCCTACATTTTCTCTCTGTTCCTGGATGATTGATGGAGCTTTGAGCTGTAGTGAGGCAGGTGGACACAGGATTCGTCCCCCTGGAGCGTCACTAGCGGGCAGGCAGCAGCCTCCCCTCTGCCCCCCTTCACACTCCAGATGAACCAGGAGCCAAACAAAGGCACCACTAACCAACCAAACACACAGGCCTTCCCTCAGCCAAGCTAGGGAGCAGATCAAGGTGGGCTCTGGCATGAAAATGACTTTTCTCCCCCAATAGAGGTGTTATTGTTGCTATAGAAAGACAAACAGAGATGGGAAAAAAAGATGAGAAAAGGGTAGAGTGAAAAAACAGATAGAAAGACTGAGAGATGGGCTCTGTGAATGCCCCACGTGTTCCCTCTGTCATTGGGTATGTATCACTAACAAGATTACCTATGTTGTAATGGTGTCCAAATTAGTTGGAGTTTACTGGATTCTAATGTATGAATCAAGGGTCAATATGACAAAGATAGGAAAAGTAGAGGGACTGATAGGAAGAGAGTAGGATAGAGAGAGAGGAGTGAGTGTGGCTATTTCTTCCCCCTTCCCATCCCATCCCGGAACGAGGAGGTTCTGTTTGCCATGTTGCTGAGACACAGCGCGCCTGCTGATGAGGGGCCCGTTGCCGCTGTAAACTCCGTCTCATCACCATGGATATGGCTGCTCCGCCTGTCAATCTGAGAAACCAATGTCTTCCCCCAGCAACACTTGCACACCCCACACCCCACCACCCACCAATCCTAGACAGCCAGCCAGTCAGCCGCTCTCCAAATCCAAAATAGTCTCTGTATCTTTTCAAATGACTACACTCTTAGAAAAAAAGGTTCCATAAAGGTTATTTGGCTGTCCCCATAGGAGAACTCTTTTTGGTTCCAAGTAGAACACTTTTTGGCTTCAGGTAGAACTCTTTTGGGTTCCATGTAGAATCCTCTGTGTGCAGGGTTCCATGTAGAACCCCCTGTATGCAGTGTTCCATGTAGAACCCTCTGTGTAAAGGGTTCTACATGGAACCAAAAAGGGTTCTTCAAAGGGTTCTCCTATGGGGAAAGCCGAAGAACCATTTAAGGTTCTAGATAGCACCTTTTTTTTTATAAGTGTAGAGCACTTCTGAGATTTTTTGATTCTCTTTCCCGCCATGGAAGTACAGCCCTGTGGCGACGTCAAGTCCAGTAGGAACAAGGGCTGGGATGAATCACTGTGTGCTATGGGAGTTTGATTATGGATTAGATGGAGTTTTTCTAAACCTGCAAAAATAAATCACACTGAAAAAAATCTGTCCGAATCCACACAGAGAATGCTTATTCTGAGCATGGTACCCGGGTTATATTTGCCAAGGCTTTCTTGTAATCTAGGACTGTTTTACTAAAAACGCTGAGCCTGGTATATTGACAATGAATTGATGTCCTTCAGGAAGGATCCTGATCAAATATTCCTTCAACAGTGACCTAGAACAGGTGATGTCACTGTCTACACTACACTTTCAGTCTATATTTGAGGGGTACAGTAGGGATAGAACCCCTGTTTATATTTAAGGGGTACAGTAGAGACAGAACACCTGTTTATATTTAAGGGGTACAGTAGAGACAGAACACCTGTTTATATTTGAGGGGTACAGTAGAGACAGAACACCTGTTTATATTTGAGGGGTACAGTAGAGACAGAACACCTGTTTATATTTGAGGGGTACAGTAGAGACAGAACACCTGTTTATATTTGAGGGGTACAGTAGAGACAGAACACCTGTTTATATTTGAGGGGTACAGTAGAGACAGAACACCTGTTTATATTTAAGGGGTACAGTAGGGATAGAACCCCTGTTTATATTTGAGGGGTACAGTAGAGACAGAACACCTGCTTATATTTGAGTGGCACAGTAGAGACAGAACACCTGTTTATATTTGAGGGGTACAGTAGAGACAGAACACCTGTTTATATTTGAGGGGTACAGTAGAGACAGAACACCTGTTTATATTTGAGGGGTACAGTAGAGACAGAACACCTGTTTATATTTAAGGGGTACAGTAGGGATAGAACCCCTGTTTATATTTGAGGGGTACAGTAGAGACAGAACACCTGCTTATATTTGAGTGGCACAGTAGAGACAGAACACCTGTTTATATTTGAGGGGTACAGTAGAGACAGAACACCTGTTTATATTTGAGGGGTACAGTAGAGACAGAACACCTGTTTATATTTGAGGGGTACAGTAGGGACAGAACTCCTGTTTATATTTGAGGGGTACAGTAGGGACAGAAAACCTGTTTATATTTGAGGGGTACAGTAGGGACAGAAAACCTGTTTATATTTAAGGGGTACAGTAGGGACAGAACACCTGTTTATATTTAAGGGGTACAGTAGGGGCCAAACCCCTGTTTATATTTAAGGGGTACAGTAGGGACCGAACCCCTGTTTATATTTAAGGGGTACTGTAGGGACCGAACCCCTGTTTATATTTAAGGGGTACAGTAGGGACAGAACACCTGTTTATATTTGAGGGGTACAGTAGGGACCGAACACCTGTTTATATTTAAGAGGTACAGTAGGGACCGAACCCCTGTTTATATTTGAGGGGTACAGTAGGGACCGAACACCTGTTTATATTTAAGGGGTACAGTAGGGACAGAACACCTGTTTATATTTGAGGGGTACAGTAGAGACAGAACACCTGTTTATATTTGAGGGGTACAGTAGGGACCGAACACCTGTTTATATTTAAGGGGTACAGTAGGGAGAGAACCCCTGTTTATATTTGAGGGGTACAGTAGAGACCGAACCCATGTTTATATTTGAGGGGTACAGTAGGGAGAGAACACCTGTTTATATTTGAGGGGTACAGTAGGGACGGAAAACCTGTTTATATTTGAGGGGTACAGTAGAGACAGAACACCTGTTTATATTTGAGGGGTACAGTAGGGATAGAACCCCTGTTTATATTTGAGGGGTACAGTAGGGACAGAAAACCTGTTTATATTTGAGTGGCACAGTAGAGACAGAACACCTGTTTATATTTGAGGGGTACAGTAGGGACCGAACACCTGTTTATATTTAAGGGGTACAGTAGGGAGAGAACCCCTGTTTATATTTGAGGGGTACAGTAGAGACCGAACCCCTGTTTATATTTGAGGGGTACAGTAGGGAGAGAACCCCTGTTTATATTTAAGGGGTAAAGTAGGGAGAGAACCCCTGTTTATATTTGAGGGGTACAGTAGGGACAGAACACCTATTTATATTTAAGGGGTACAGTAGGGAGAAAAAAAACAGTTTATATTTGAGGGGTACAGTAGAGACCGAACCCCTGATTATATTTGAGGGGTACAGTAGAGACAGAACACCTGTTTATATTTGAGGGGTACAGTAGAGACAGAACACCTGTTTATATTTGAGGGGTACAGTAGAGACAGAACACCTGTTTATATTTGAGGGGTACAGTAGAGACAGAACACCTGTTTATATTTAAGGGGTACAGTAGGGATAGAACCCCTGTTTATATTTGAGGGGTACAGTAGAGACAGAACACCTGCTTATATTTGAGTGGCACAGTAGAGACAGAACACCTGTTTATATTTGAGGGGTACAGTAGAGACAGAACACCTGTTTATATTTGAGGGGTACAGTAGAGACAGAACACCTGTTTATATTTGAGGGGTACAGTAGAGACAGAACACCTGTTTATATTTAAGGGGTACAGTAGGGATAGAACCCCTGTTTATATTTGAGGGGTACAGTAGAGACAGAACACCTGCTTATATTTGAGTGGCACAGTAGAGACAGAACACCTGTTCATATTTGAGGGGTACAGTAGAGACAGAACACCTGTTTATATTTGAGGGGTACAGTAGAGACAGAACACCTGTTTATATTTGAGGGGTACAGTAGGGACAGAACTCCTGTTTATATTTGAGGGGTACAGTAGGGACAGAAAACCTGTTTATATTTGAGGGGTACAGTAGGGACAGAAAACCTGTTTATATTTAAGGGGTACAGTAGGGACAGAACACCTGTTTATATTTAAGGGGTACAGTAGGGGCCAAACCCCTGTTTATATTTAAGGGGTACAGTAGGGACCGAACCCCTGTTTATATTTAAGGGGTACTGTAGGGACCGAACCTCTGTTTATATTTAAGGGGTACAGTAGGGACAGAACACCTGTTTATATTTGAGGGGTACAGTAGGGACCGAACACCTGTTTATATTTAAGAGGTACAGTAGGGACCGAACCCCTGTTTATATTTGAGGGGTACAGTAGGGACCGAACACCTGTTTATATTTAAGGGGTACAGTAGGGACAGAACACCTGTTTATATTTGAGGGGTACAGTAGGGACCGAACACCTGTTTATATTTAAGGGGTACAGTAGGGAGAGAACCCCTGTTTATATTTGAGGGGTACAGTAGAGACCGAACCCATGTTTATATTTGAGGGGTACAGTAGGGAGAGAACACCTGTTTATATTTGAGGGGTACAGTAGGGACGGAAAACCTGTTTATATTTGAGGGGTACAGTAGAGACAGAACACCTGTTTATATTTGAGGGGTACAGTAGGGATAGAACCCCTGTTTATATTTGAGGGGTACAGTAGGGACAGAAAACCTGTTTATATTTGAGTGGCACAGTAGAGACAGAACACCTGTTTATATTTGAGGGGTACAGTAGGGACCGAACACCTGTTTATATTTAAGGGGTACAGTAGGGAGAGAACCCCTGTTTATATTTGAGGGGTACAGTAGAGACCGAACCCCTGTTTATATTTGAGGGGTACAGTAGGGAGAGAACCCCTGTTTATATTTAAGGGGTAAAGTAGGGAGAGAACCCCTGTTTATATTTGAGGGGTACAGTAGGGACAGAACACCTATTTATATTTAAGGGGTACAGTAGGGAGAAAAAAAACAGTTTATATTTGAGGGGTACAGTAGAGACCGAACCCCTGATTATATTTGAGGGGTAGAGTAGGGACAGAACACTTAAAAATGTGAACCACATCCTTTTTCTTCAATGGGAGAGAAAGGACACATTTAGGGTGCCTGCATTCATGGGGCTCATTGTCTGGCCATGATTACTCTCTCATCAATGGGACTCATTGTCTGGCCATGATTTCTCTCTCATTCATGGGGCTCATTGTCTGGCCATGATTACTCTCTCATCAATGGGGCTCATTGTCTGGCTATGATTACTCTCTCATCAATGGGACTCATTGTCTGGCCATGATTACTCTCTCATTCATGGGACTCATTGTCTGGCCATGATTACTCTCTCATCAATGGGACTCATTGTCTGGCCATGATTACTCTCTCATCCATGGGACTCATTGTCTGGCCATGATTACTCTCTCATCAATGGGACTCATTGTCTGGCCGTGATTACTCTCTCATTCATGGGACTCATTGTCTGGCCATGATTACTCTCTCATTCATGGGACTCATTGTCTGGCCATGATTACTCTCTCATTCATGGGACTCATTGTCTGGCCATGATTACTCTCTCATTCATGGGACTCATTGTCTGGCCATGATTACTCTCTCATCCATGGGGCTTATTGTCTGGCCATGATTACTCTCTCATCCATGGGACCCATTGTCTGGCCATGATTACTTTCTCATCCATGGGACTCATTGTCTGGCTATGATTACTCTCTCATCCATGGGGCTCATTGTCTGGCCATGATTACTCTCTCATCCATGGGACTCATTGTCTGGCCATGATTACTATCTCATCCATGGGACTCATTGTCTGGCCATGATTACTCTCTTATCCATGGGACTCATTGTCTGGCTATGATTACTCTCTCATCCATGGGGCTCATTGTCTGGCCATGATTACTCTCTCATCAATGGGGCTCATCATCTGGCCATGATTACTCTCTCATCAATGGGGCTCATCGTCTGGCCATGATTACTCTCTCGTCCATGGGGCTCATCGCCTGGCCATGATTACTCTCTCATCAATGGGGCTCATTGTCTGGCCATGATTACTCTCTCATCAATGGGGCTCATCATCTGGCCATGATTACTCTCTCATCAATGGGGCTCATCATCTGGCCATGATTACTCTCTCATCAATGGGGCTCATCGCCTGGCCATGATTACTCTCTCATCAATGGGGCTCATCATCTGGCCATGATTATTCTCTCATCAATGGGGCTCATCGTCTGGCCATGATTACTCTCTTATCAATGGGGCTCATCGTCTGGCCATGATTACTCTCTCATCAATGGGGCTCATCATCTGGCCATGATTACTCTCTCATCAATGGGGCTCATCATCTGGCCATGATTACTCTCTCATCAATGGGGCTCATCGCCTGGCCATGATTACTCTCTCATCAATGGGGCTCATCATCTGGCCATGATTATTCTCTCATCAATGGGGCTCATCGTCTGGCCATGATTACTCTCTTATCAATGGGGCTCATCGTCTGGCCATGGTTACTCTCTCATCAATGGGGCTCATCATCTGGCCATGATTACAGTGCGTTAGACTGCTCCAGCGAAGACGTGACTGGGGTGACAACAGACTCAAAGCATCCTGGGTATCAGCCACTCATCTCTGAGACACAAGGCTCCCAAGGTCTTTCAATGTGAGACACACTATTAGCTTTCTCTTATAGGCTGGCCTTCGCTCATCAGTCTGGAGTCCGCATGGTCTGGATTTACCGTACCTTATGTGATTCTGTAAACTCCCCAATTGTATTAGCGTAGGACAGAGTCGTTAGGGAATAACACTCAGGGGTGACATTATCCATAATGCACCACAGAACCTTTACCTAGAAACTGTCAAGGGATGCAAACAACATTTCTTCTTCTTTTTTTCCAACTGTGTTGGAGGGAACATCAGAGGACCAGGGACATGGAGTAAACAGAATAACATGCTGTATAGACAACGTGTATTCTCCTGTGGTCTGTGTCCTTCAATGAGGTGTGCCTTTTTTCCTCTTAACAAAGTCTGTGTGTGACAATACTACTAACAGGACTTCCTTGTCACCTTCCTTTCATCACCACTGATGGATGGAAGGACTGTATAGGTACATCAAACTGCCCCAATCCATCCTTTGAGATCAGTCGTGAGGGAAAACATACTTGAAAACGCATGGTTAGTTTGAAACCCCCTTGTGCTCTGTCCCCAATCAATACTAGGAGAAAGGAAAGGAGGTGGTTGAAGAGAATTGGAACGCAGCCAGAATCTGTAGTTTACTGCCTTAGCCTCATAGGCTGAGGAGGAAGGATATTCAGCAGCATGACCACTGTTCACATCCATACGTATGTGTGTGTGCGTGTGTGTGGAACTCCATGCCAACAGCTCTGATGACTTATGTCTTTCATGTTGATAGCACACAGTACAACAGAGGCTTTGTGAAGGAACAACCACAGGGCACATATGGGGTTAGAGTTGAGCCAACAGAACTGAAGGAAATGAAAAACCCCGGGTGTGAGTCAATCAGTGATGGATTTTCAATTTCTCGTTCAAATGGTTGGTTCGTTTTAGATTACGGTGGCATTTGGGCATTGCATTATGGAAAAAATGAACTTAATTTTGAATAGATTTTTTATTGATTGAAATGTATTTGACTGCATCTTTCCCTTCTAAATCAACTAATATGGTAGGTTAAGTACTTGAAATAATATGTACAATTATGATAACACCAATGACGGCAACACCAATGACACATTTTAGGTATATTAGGATTTTCTGAAACGGAGGCCACGAATACTCAAATCTACAGTGGGGCAAAAAAAGTATTTAGTCAGCCACCAATTGTGTTGTGCAAGTACTCCCACTTAAAAAGATGGGAGAGGCCTGTAATTTTCATCATAGGTACACTTCAACTATGACAGACAAAATGAGAAAAAAAAATCCTGAAAATCACATTGTAGGATTTTTTATGAATTTATTTGCAAATCATGGTGGAAAATAAGTATTTGGTCACCTATAAACAAGCAATATTTCTGGCTCTCACAGACCTGTAACTTCTTCTTCTTCTTCTTCACAGACCTGTAACTTCTTCTTCATCTTTAAGAGGCTCTTCTGTCCTCCACTCGTTACCTGTATTAATGGCACCTGTTTGAACTTGTTATCAGTATAAAAGACACCTGTCCACAACCTCAAACAGTCACACTCCAAACTCCACTATGGCCAAGACCAAATAGCTGTCAAAGGACAAAATAAACAAAATTGTAGACCTGCACCAGGCTGGGAAGACTGAATCTGCAATAGGTAAGCAGCTTGGTTTGAAGAAATCAACTGTGGGAGCAATTATTAGGAAATGGAAGACATACAAGACCACTGATAATCTCCCTCGATCTGGGGCTCCACGCAAGATCTCACCCCGTGGGGTCAAATGATCACAAGAACGGTGAGCAAAAATCCCAGAACCACACGGGGGGACCTAGTGAATGACCTGCAGAGAGCTGGGACCAAAGTAACAAAGTCTACCATCAGTAACACACTACGCCGCCAGGGACTCAAATCCTGCAGTGCCAGACGTGTCCCCCTGCTTAAGCCAGTACATGAATGGGGCCATGTATCGTAAGATTTTGAATGAAAACCTCCTTCCATCAGCAAGGGCATTGAAGATGAAACGTGGCTGGGTCTTTCAGCATGACAATGATCCCAAACACACAGCCCGGGCAACGAAGGAGTGGCTTCGTAAAAAGCATTTCAAGGTCCTGGAGTGGCCTAGCCAGTCTCCAGATCTCAACCCCGTAGAAAATCTTTGGAGGGAGTTGAAAGTCCGTGTTGCCCACCAACAGCCCCAAAACATCACTGCTCTAGAGGAGATCTGCATGGAGGAATGGGCCAAAATACCAGCAAAGGTGTGTGAAAACCTTGTGAAGACTTACAGAAAACATTTGACCTCTGTCATTGCCAACAAAGGGTATATAACAAAGTATTGAGATAAACTTTTGTTATTGACCAAATACTTATTTTCCACCATAATTTGCAAATAAATTCATAACAAATCCTACAATGTGATTTTCTGGATTTTTTTTCTCATTTTGTCTGTTATAGTTGAAATGTACCTATGAGGGAAATTACAGGTCTCTCTCATCTTTTTAAGTGGGAGAACTTGCACAATTAGTGGCTGACTAAATACTTTTTTGCCCCACTGTAAGTCATCAATCCTTTAAAAATGATTTACTAAAGTGATATGATTAATCATTTTGCTCACAATGTTATTTCCCTTCATTTAAATTGACTGATACCAAGTGACACTGGATTTAGATATAGCACACGATCAATGGAATCCTCAAATGTATGACATAATAAAAGTGTGTGATTATGCTAATAACTTTCTTTAATAAATCAAATGGTTAGCAGATGTTGATGTGAGTGTGGCGAAATGCTTGTGCTTCTAGCTCCGACCATGCAGTAATATCTAACAAGTAATCTAACCTAACAATTTCACAACATCTACCATATACACACAAGTGTAAAGGAATGAATCAGAGGAATGTAAGTAAAGTACATAAAAATATATGAATGATTGATGGCCGAACGGCATATGCAAGATGCAGTAGATGGTATAGAGTACAGTATATACATATGAGATGAGTAATGTAGGGTACGTAAACATCATATAAAGTGCCATTGTTTAAAGTGGCTAGTGATACATTACATCAAGATGGCAAGATGCAGTAGATGGTATAGAGTACAGTATATACATATGAGATGAGTAATGTAGGGTATGTAAACATTAGTGGCATTGTTTAAAGTGGCTAGTGATACATTTATTACATCAATTTTTCCATTATTAAAGTGGCTGGAGTTGAGTCAGTATGTTGGCAGCAGCCACTCAATGTTAGTGATGGCTGTTTAACAGTCTGATGGCCTTGAGATAGAAGCTGTTTTTCAGTCTCTCTGTCCCTGCTTTGATGCACCTGTACTGACCTCGCCTTCTGGATGATAGCGGGGTGAACAGGCAATGGCTCGGGTGGTTGTTGTCCTTGATGATCTTTTTGGCCTTCCTGTGACATCGGGTGCTGTAGGTGTCCTGGAGGACAGGTAGTTTGCCCCCGGTGATGCATTGTGCAGACCTCACTACCCTCTGGAGAGCCTTATGGTTGTGGGTGGAGCAGTTGCCATACCAGGCGGTGATACAGCCAGACAGGATGCTCTCGATTGTGCATCTGTAAAAGTTTGTGAGTGTTTTTGGTGACAAGCCAAATTTCTTCAGCCTCCTGAGGTCCTTCTTCACCATGCTGTCTGTGTGATATATAGACCCCTCCCCTGATAGTTTACTACTGTAAAGAACGCTCCAGGTCCTTGTATATCTTGGAATCAGGGATTTTCAAGGCTGTAACGCCAAGAATGACACACATAAACAAATATATGTATTTTAGTAGTGTAATTTAGTTCATTGTCGAGCATTCGAGCA
The DNA here is from genome assembly GCF_057628025.1 of Oncorhynchus mykiss. NCBI lineage: Eukaryota > Metazoa > Chordata > Actinopteri > Salmoniformes > Salmonidae > Oncorhynchus > Oncorhynchus mykiss. The sequence continues at coordinate 68,627,217 of NC_143039.1, read as the reverse complement.
TTCAAAATAATAGATAGATATCTCTAAATCCTAAAAATATGTCACTAGACCTCTACACATTGCCAGTGGGACAAGCCCATTTGCTAGCCACCAGTAGTTTCTACAATACATACAAATGTATGTTCTGCAGTATAATGGACTTACATTATGTTTTCTTATTAAATAATAGTTCAATAAAATGTTTTAGTCATTTGAAAGTATTTTTACATGGTGCCAAAGTCAAGGGACAGTATTTACCACCGCAATTCAAGAATGACCCGGTTACCATGAAAGGGCCTCAACTGTGAAATATAGTGTTGACTGCAAGGCCCTGGATCCGGACTTGGCTACAGAGGCAGAGGCAGAGGCAGTGGTAGTGGTAGTGGTAGTGGTAATGGTAATGGTAGTGGTAATGGTAGTGGTAGTGGTAGTGCTAATGGTAGTGGTAGTGGTAGTGGTAATGGTAGTGGTAATGGTAGTGGTGGTGGTAATGGTAGTGGTAATGGTAGTGATAATGGTAGTGGTAATGGTAATGGTAGTGTTACTGGTAGTGGTAGTGGTAATGGTAGTGGTAATGGTAGTGGTAATGGTAGCGGTAGTGGTGGTGGTAATGGTAGTGGTAATGGTAGTGGTAGTGGTAACGGTAGTGGTAGTGGTAGTGCTAATGGTAGTGGTGGTGGTAGTGGTAGTGGTAATGGTAGTGGTAATGGTTGTGGTAATGGTAATGGTAGTGGTAGTGGTAATGGTAGTGGTAGTGATAGTGATAATGGTAGTGGTAATGGTAGTGGTAGTGGTAATGGTAGTGGTAGTGGTAGTGGTAGTAGCTGGGGCAGTGGTAATGGTAAAGGTAGTGGCTGGGGCAGTGGTAATGGTAATGGTAGTGGTGGTGGTAATGGTAGTGGTAATGGTAGTGATAATGGTAGTGGTAATGGTAGTGGTAATGGTAATGGTAGTGGTAATGGTAGTGGTGGTGGTAATGTTAGTGGTAATGGTAGTGGTAATGGTAGTGGTAATGGTAATGGTAGTGGTAATGGTAGTGATAGTGGTAGTGGTAGTGGTAATGGTAGTGGTAGTGGTAGTAGCTGGGGCAGTGGTAATGGTAATGGTAGTGGTAGTGGTAATGGTAATGATAGTGGCTGGGGCAGTGGTAATGGTAATGGTAGTGGTAGTGGCTGGGGCAGTGGTAATGGTAATGGTAGTGGTAGTGGCTGGGGCAGTGGTAATGGTAATGGTAGTGGCTGGGGCAGTGGTAATGGTAATGGTAGTGGCTGGGGCAGTGGTAATGGTAGTGGTACTGGCTGGGTCTGTGGTAATGGTAGTGGTAGTGGCTGGGGCAGTGGTAATGGTAGTGGTAGTGGTAGTGGCTGGGGCAGTGGTAATGGTAATGGTAGTGGCTGGGGCAGTGGTAATGGTAATGGTAGTGGCTGGGGCAGTGGTAATGGTAATGGTAGTGGCTGGGGCAGTGGTAATGGTAGTGGTAGTGACTGGGGCAGTGGTAATGGTAATGGTAGTGGTAGTGGCTGGGGCAGTGGTAATGGTAATGGTAGTGGCTGGGGCAGTGGTAATGGTAATGGTAGTGGCTGGGGCAGTGGTAATGGTAGTGGTACTGGCTGGGGCTGTGGTAATGGTAGTGGTAGTGGCTGGGGCAGTGGTAATGGTAGTGGTAGTGGTAGTGGCTGGGGCAGTGGTAATGGCAATGGTAGTGGCTGGGGCAGTGGTAATGGTAATGGTAGTGGCTGGGGCAGTGGTAATGGTAATGGTAGTGGCTGGGGTAGTGGTAATGGTAGTGGTAGTGGCTGGGGCAGTGGTAATGGTAGTGGTAGTGGTAGTGGTAGTGGCTGGGGCAGTGGTAATGGTAGTGGTAGTGGCTGAGGCAGTGGTAATGGTAGTGGTAGTGGCTGGGGCAGTGGTAATGGTAGTGGTAGTGGTAGTGGTAATGGTAGTGGTAGTGGCTGGGGCAGTGGTAATGGTAGTGGTAGTGGTAGTGGCTGGGGCAGTGGTAATGGTAGTGGTAGTGGTAATGGTAGTGGTAGTGGTAATGGTAATGGTAGTGGTAATGGTAATGGTAATGGTAGTGGTAGTGGTAATGGTAGTGGTAGTGGTAGTGATAGTGGTAATGGTAGTGGTAATGGTAGTGGTAGTGGTAATGGTAATGGTAGTGGTAGTGGTAATGGTAGTGATAGTGGTAATGGTAGTGGTAATGGTAGTGGTGGTGGTAATGGTAGTGGCTGGGGTAGTGGTAGTGGTAGTGGTAGTGGATGGGGCAGTGGTAATGGTAGTGGTAGTGGCTGAGGCAGTGGTAATGGTAGTGGTAGTGGCTGGGGCAGTGGTAATGGTAGTGGTAGTGGTAGTAGTAATGGTAGTGGTAGTGGCTGGGGCAGTGGTAATGGTAGTGGTAGTGGTAGTGGCTGGGGCAGTGGTAATGGTAGTGGTAGTGGTAATGGTAGTGGTAGTGGTAATGGTAGTGGTAATGGTAGTGGTAATGGTAATGGTAATGGTAGTGGTAGTGGTAATGGTAGTGGTAGTGATAGTGGTAATGGTAGTGGTAATGGTAGTGGTAATGGTAGTGGTAGTGGTAATGGTAGTGATAGTGGTAATGGTAGTGGTAATGGTAGTGGTGGTGGTAATGGTAGTGGCTGGGGCAGTGGTAATGGTAATGGTAGTGGTAGTGGCTGGGGCAGTGGTAATGGTAATGGTAGTGGTAGTGGCTGGGGCAGTGGTAATGGTAATGGTAGTGGCTGGGGCAGTGGTAATGGTAATGGTAGTGGCTGGGGCAGTGGTAATGGTAGTGGTACTGGCTGGGGCTGTGGTAATGGTAGTGGTAGTGGCTGGGGCAGTGGTAATGGTAGTGGTAGTGGTAGTGGCTGGGGCAGTGGTAATGGTAATGGTAGTGGCTGGGGCAGTGGTAATGGTAATGGTAGTAGCTGGGGCAGTGGTAATGGTAATGGTAGTGGCTGGGGCAGTGGTAATGGTAGTGGTAGTTGTAATGGTAGTGGTAGTGGATGGGGCAGTGGTAATGGTAGTGGTAGTGGCTGAGGCAGTGGTAATGGTAGTGGCTGAGGCAGTGGTAATGGTAGTGGTAGTGGATGGGGCAGTGGTAATGGTAGTGGTAGTGGTAGTGGTAATGGTAGTGGTAGTGGCTGGGGCAGTGGTAATGGTAGTGGTAGTGGTAGTGGCTGGGGCAGTGGTAATGGTAGTGGTAGTGGTAGTGGTAGTGGCTGGGGCAGTGGTAATGGTAGTGGTAGTGGCTGGGAGAGGGGTAATGGTAGTGGTAGTGGCTGGGGCAGTGGTAATGGTAGTGGTAATGGTAGTGGTAGTGGCTGGGGCAGTGGTAATGGTAGTGGTAGTGGTAATGGTAGTGGTAGTGGTAATGGTAGTGGTAGTGGTAGTGGCTGGGGCAGTGGTAATGGTAGTGGTAGTGGCTGAGGCAGTGGTAATGGTAGTGGTAGTGGCTGGGGCAGTGGTAATGGTAGTGGTAGTGGTAGTGGTAATGGTAGTGGTAGTGGCTGGGGCAGTGGTAATGGTAGTGGTAGTGGCTGGGGCAGTGGTAATGGTAGTGGTAGTTGTAATGGTAGTGGTAGTGGATGGGGCAGTGGTAATGGTAGTGGTAGTGGCTGAGGCAGTGGTAATGGTAGTGGTAGTGGCTGGGGCAGTGGTAATGGTAGTGGTAGTGGTAGTGGTAATGGTAGTGGTAGTGGCTGGGGCAGTGGTAATGGTAGTGGTAGTGGTAGTGGCTGGGGCAGTGGTAATGGTAGTGGTAGTGGTAGTGGTAGTGGCTGGGGCAGTGGTAATGGTAGTGGTAGTGGCTGGGAGAGGGGTAATGGTAGTGGTAGTGGCTGGGGCAGTGGTAATGGTAGTGGTAATGGTAGTGGTAGTGGCTGGGGCAGTGGTAATGGTAGTGGTAGTGGTAATGGTAGTGGTAGTGGTAATGGTAGTGGTAGTGGCTGGGGCAGTGGTAATGGTAGTGGTAGTGGCTGAGGCAGTGGTAATGGTAGTGGTAGTGGCTGGGGCAGTGGTAATGGTAGTGGTAGTGGTAGTGGTAATGGTAGTGGTAGTGGCTGGGGCAGTGGTAATGGTAGTGGTAGTGGTAGTGGCTGGGGCAGTGGTAATGGTAGTGGTAGTGGTAATGGTAGTGGTAGTGGTAGTGGTAGTGGCTGGGGCAGTGGGTGGGGGAAATCATTCCCATGAACTCATCCTCTCACAACACAAGTTACATTTTTCAACAATGGTTTCAGATAGCATCTTCCCTCTGGTCTTTGGGCTAGTCCATCGGGAGGGAAGACATCTCACAACCCTGTCGGACACCTTTAAAAAATGAACTGGTTGGGTTCAGACTTGGCTATGACTAAGGCTCCTCACTCTATCCAGACAGTTTGCTCTCTCTCTCTCTGACTTTTCAATTTCCAGAGACCTGCGGGGGCCGCAGACTTGATCAAAGAGCCCTTCCATTTTTTTATTCCATTACCTTGGCTGTGAGTGAGACAAAGCCGGGTTCTGGGGTGTCAGGGGAGTAAGACATCAGACAACATGAAAGGACTGAGACCTACAAGGGGAGGCGAATTACATCGGACCTCTCAATGGAAACTGTACGGGAAGTATTTAAAGGAAAAGACTCATGATTCTTTTTACTTTTTTATGCAAGTCAAGGAAAGGTTAAGTCCAAAAATGGTCAATGTTTAAAAGTAATATGAAATGGCCTGTGACTAGTGGTCACAAAAAAAGACTACAGTAGAATACCTACTGAAGGTGCATTCCCCCTAGCTGTCCTCAATGGCGTATAACACCCACATTACCCCGCTGTCGTTTAACTAAAGCCCAAGTGTAATATGAGGGGATTCCAAGGCTATTGAACTGGAGCCCAGTGGTGATATCATCTTCCTGTCTGCTGAGCAGTTCAGCAGTGTGAGGTGCTGGCAGAGGAGGCTCTGCACTGTATACATTGTGATGAGGCGAGTTAGGTTACGTTCCAAATGGCACACTATACTTTGGACCAGAGCCCATAGTAGTGCACAATGTAGGGGATAGGGTGCCATTTGGGACACATGCTCTGAACGGCTCTAAGGGTCAAGGGGTGAAGCTCAATCCCCTCGTCTATCCACAGTGTAATGCGGCCACATGTGGAGGCAGTCCAGAGGGCCTCTTCTTCCTCTCAGGTGTAATTCAGCTGCACTAGGAGCTAGGGTTGGGGTCAATTCCATTTCAATTAACTTCCTGAATTGACTGAAATTAAATGGAACTGCCTCTAACCCTGCTCCAAGCCCTACAGGAAATAGGCAGGGGACATTTTTAGGAAGACAAAAGCAAAAACTCTTCTTGAGTTTTAATTTCACAGTGAAAACACTTCTTTCATACTTGACCAATGAGATCACAATCAAGGAGCCCAGGGGGAGAAGAGGCAGCAGACAAGGAGATCACAATCAAGGAGCCAAGGGGGAGAAGAGGCAGTATACAATGAGATCACAATCAAGGAGCCCAGGGGGAGAAGAGGCAGCAGACAATGAGATCACAATCAAGGAGCCCAGGGGGAGAAGAGGCAATATACAAGGAGATCACAATCAAGGAGCCCAGGGGGAGAAGAGGCAGCAGACAAGGAGATCACAATCAAGGAGCCCAGGGGGAGAAGAGGCAGCAGACAATGAGATCACAATCAAGGAGCCCAGGGGGAGAAGAGGCAGCAGACAATGAGATCACAATCAAGGAGCCCAGGGGGAGAAGAGGCAGTATACAATGAGATCACAATCAAGGAGCCCAGGGGGAGAAGAGGCAGTATACAAGGAGATCACAATCAAGGAGCCCAGGGGGAGAAGAGGCAGTATACAATGAGATCACAATCAAGGAGCCCAGGGGGAGAAGAGGCAGCAGACAAGGAGATCACAATCAAGGAGCCCAGGGGGAGAAGAGGCAGTATACAATGAGATCACAATCAAGGAGCCCAGGGGGAGAAGAGGCAGCAGACAAGGAGATCACAATCAAGGAGCCCAGGGGGAGAAGAGGCAGCAGACAATGAGATCACAATCAAGGAGCCCAGGGGGAGAAGAGGCAGCAGACAATGAGATCACAATCAAGGAGCCCAGGGGGAGAAGAGGCAGTATACAATGAGATCACAATCAAGGAGCCCAGGGGGAGAAGAGGCAGTATACAAGGAGATCACAATCAAGGAGCCCAGGGGGAGAAGAGGCAGTATACAATGAGATCACAATCAAGGAGCCCAGGGGGAGAAGAGGCAGCAGACAAGGAGATCACAATCAAGGAGCCCAGGGGGAGAAGAGGCAGTATACAATGAGATCACAATCAAGGAGCCCAGGGGGAGAAGAGGCAGCAGACAAGGAGATCACAATCAAGGAGCCCAGGGGGAGAAGAGGCAGCAGACAAGGAGATCACAATCAAGGAGCCCAGGGGGAGAAGAGGCAGCAGACAATGAGATCACAATCAAGGAGCCCAGGGGGAGAAGAGGCAGCAGACAATGAGATCACAATCAAGGAGCCCAGGGGGAGAAGAGGCAATATACAAGGAGATCACAATCAAGGAGCCCAGGGGGAGAAGAGGCAGCAGACAAGGAGATCACAATCAAGGAGCCCAGGGGGAGAAGAGGCAGCAGACAATGAGATCACAATCAAGGAGCCCAGGGGGAGAAGAGGCAGCAGACAATGAGATCACAATCAAGGAGCCCAGGGGGAGAAGAGGCAGTATACAATGAGATCACAATCAAGGAGCCCAGGGGGAGAAGAGGCAGTATACAAGGAGATCACAATCAAGGAGCCCAGGGGGAGAAGAGGCAGTATACAATGAGATCACAATCAAGGAGCCCAGGGGGAGAAGAGGCAGCAGACAAGGAGATCACAATCAAGGAGCCCAGGGGGAGAAGAGGCAGTATACAATGAGATCACAATCAAGGAGCCCAGGGGGAGAAGAGGCAGCAGACAAGGAGATCACAATCAAGGAGCCCAGGGGGAGAAGAGGCAGCAGACAATGAGATCACAATCAAGGAGCCCAGGGGGAGAAGAGGCAGCAGACAATGAGATCACAATCAAGGAGCCCAGGGGGAGAAGAGGCAGTATACAATGAGATCACAATCAAGGAGCCCAGGGGGAGAAGAGGCAGTATACAAGGAGATCACAATCAAGGAGCCCAGGGGGAGAAGAGGCAGTATACAATGAGATCACAATCAAGGAGCCCAGGGGGAGAAGAGGCAGCAGACAAGGAGATCACAATCAAGGAGCCCAGGGGGAGAAGAGGCAGTATACAATGAGATCACAATCAAGGAGCCCAGGGGGAGAAGAGGCAGCAGACAAGGAGATCACAATCAAGGAGCCCAGGGGGAGAAGAGGCAGCAGACAAGGAGATCACAATCAAGGAGCCCAGGGGGAGAAGAGGCAGCAGACAAGGAGATCACAATCAAGGAGCCCAGGGGGAGAAGAGGCAGCAGACAAGGAGATCACAATCAAGGAGCCCAGGGGGAGAAGAGGCAGTATACAATGAGATCGCAATCAAGGAGCCCAGGGGGAGAAGAGGCAGCAGACAAGAGCCAAAGTCAGTACGAACTCTTCTAGACAACAGACACATTCATTAGCGGTTAGAGCGTTGGACTAGTAACCGAAAGGCTGCAAGATGGAATCCCTGAGCTGACAAGGTAAAAATATTTTGTTCTGCCCCTGAACAAGGCAGTTAATCCACTGTTCTTAGGCAGTTGTTGAAAATAAGAATTTGTTCTTAACTGACCTTCCTTGTTAAATAAAGGTAAAAATCTGTCTGGATTGGGGAAGATTTTCTGCTTTTCTTTTACACACATTAGATATAGATTAAAATAGCTATAATAGGCATAAACTAAAGTCAATCAGTTCTCTGAGGTCATTAACAGCCAACACTTCCCCAGCATTCTGAGTAGGGACAGTGGGAGGAGTTCCCACCCCTGTATTTACATACCAGCCCGAAGAACAGTGAGAGGAGTTTCCACCCCTGTATTTACATACCATCCTGAAGAGCAGTGGGAGGAGTTCCCACCCCTGTATTTACATACCAGCCTGAAGAGCAGTGGGAGGAGTTTCCACCCCTGTATTTACATATCAGCCTGAAGGACAGTGGGAGGAGTTCCAAACCCCTGTATTTATATACCAGCCTGAAGAGCAGTGGGAGGAGTTCCCACCCCTGTATTTACAAATCAGCCTGAAGGACAGTGAGAGGAGTTCCCACCCCTGTATTTACATACCAGCCTGAAGAGCAGTGGGAGGAGTTCCCACCCCTGTATTTACATATCAGCCTGAAGAACAGTGGGAGGAGTTCCCACCCCTGTATTTACATACCAGCCTGAAGAACAGTGGGAGGAGTTCCCACCCCTGTATTTACATACCATCCTGAAGAACAGTGAGAGGAGTTCCCACCCCTGTATTTACATATCAGCCTGAAGAACAGTGGGAGGAGTTCCCACCCCTGTATTTACATACCATCCTGAAGAGCAGTGGGAGGAGTTCCCACCCCTGTATTTACATATCAGCCTGAAGAACAGTGGGAGGAGTTCCCACCCCTGTATTTACATATCAGCCTGAAGAACAGTGGGAAGAGTTTCCACCCCTGTATTTACATATCAGCCTGAAGAACAGTGGGAGGAGTTCCCACCCCTGTATTTACATATCAGCCTGAAGAACAGTGGGAGGAGTTCCCACCCCTGTATTTACATATCAGCCTGAAGAACAGTGGGAGGAGTTCCCACCCCTGTATTTACATATCAGCCTGAAGAACAGTGGGAGGAGTTCCCACCCCTGTATTTACATATCAGCCTGAAGAACAGTGGGAGGAGTTCCCACCCCTGTATTTACATATCAGCCTGAAGAACAGTGGGAGGAGTTCCCACCCCTGTATTTACATATCAGCCTGAAGAACAGTGGGAGGAGTTCCCACCCCTGTATTTACATATCAGCCTGAAGAACAGTGGGAAGCAAATCATGTTCAAAAGCTAATATCATAATCATACAAATTAGTCTGACGACTCCCACCAGCAATCCTGAGAAAAACACTGTAAAGTTGATCCAGAAATCAAAGTTTGTCTCGATGGATAAATAATATTTCACATAGGTTAGGATACATTCCTTCTGGGTGCAATGCTCTTTCACAGCCTTCCAGATCAATGATGGAAGGGTGGTGTGGAGGAGTGAGGACAAGTAAAGCAGGGTGAGGTAGGGGGTGTGAGTTCAGGAAACCGATCAATGGGCAAAATTAATATTTCACAGCAGCAGTCTGTCTGTTGTTGCACTAGTTTGATACCGTCAATGAATTCTCTCATAAGATAACATCAAATCGCTACCAGGATTGGGTAGGTTACTTTTAAAATGTAATCCATTACAGTTACAAGTTAAGTGTTCAAAATTGTAATCAGCGAGCAGTGTGTCAAGAAGCAGTGTGGCTTGGCAGGGTCGTGTTTCGGAGGACGCATGGCTTTCGACCTTCTCCTCTCCTGAGTCCGTACGGGAGTTGCTGCAATGGGACAAGACTAACTACCAATTGGATATCATGGATATCAAAATTAGATTTATTTTTATTTTTTAAGACAAAAAGGATCCATCAAACACATCTGGTGTGTCGTCATGGTGGTTTCTGACTTGTGGTCAGACTCGCTCAGGTGGGACAAACTTAGACTTAAGCTTTCAGCATTTGGTTTTTCAGTGCTGAATTTAATCTCATTGAGAAAACAGAAAGGTGTCATAACATTCTTTCTGAATTTAAAAGTAATCCAAGAAGTAATCACCTAGTTTTTCAAAAATACCTGTAATCTGATTATAATAATTTTGCTGGTAATGTAGCTGATTGTAATCAGTTACTTCCCAACAACTGATCACTACTGTACATCTTCTCCTATAAAAACCCACATAAATGGATCAGACGACTCGATATAAATTATTCAAAATGGCGCTAGTGTTTACCAATAAAACTGCATACAAAAATACTATATGCCGACATGCATAAACCATAAAAGTTAACATTTCACCAGCGAGGTCTGTCACCATCCATGAAATGTTCCATCTGTCATTTACCAGGGGTAGAGGCAAATGTCAACATTATTATTGTTGCCCAGGTTACTCATTTTTATTTGGCCACGGTTCTGATCGTCCAAAGGGGAAAGTGTTGGTTACTTTCAATTATTTTCCTATTCATATTTAATTGTGTTTATTGCTTGCTAAAGGTCAACGGTGGTGTTTATGTGCGTTTTCCAACACTGGGGAGGTGGAGTCATGCTGGTAAGTCAGCATGGCTATTTAAAAATGCACAAGGTTCGCCACAGGAAGCCGTGACCTGGGAGAGTTAACCTATCGAACAATAAATATCAGGTAACACTTCCAATCAAATCCCCCCCGTCTCCCTCTCCTTATCTCCTGCTATGATCTGTGCAGTGAAGGAAGCCCCATTGTACATAACTAACAGTAGGCATCCGTTTCACAGAACCACAACATCACATAATACAGACTTAATTAAGAATAAATAGATTGTTATTATGCAATCTATGCCAATCTTGGGCAGGTGAACCCTGGTAAAGGATTTACTATCAGTCTCCAGAGGATCTTCCTGGTAAAATAGAAGATGAATGCCGATTTTAAACATGAGACATGAGAACTGGTATGAAAATAGATATTTTGTCTCTTCGCCTAATGATGAATGGAGGGAAATCATTGATTTTCAAGGGTTGCTCATCGTCACACACCACATCCAAATGCAGAAAGTATTTCATGCACAACTTTTTATGATGTGAAAAAAATAACAGTTATACCTAGAGTACATCCCAAAATACACTGCAATGTGTTCCACTGTTGGCTATTACCAAAGCACTGCAGGAGACCTTTGCTTGAAATGAAGTGTCTTCCTTTCACAGTGTACATTTCTCAGAGAACAGGTTTCAAATATTTAACTTGCAGAGCATGGTGTTTCAGTAGAGATGGGAAAGAATTGCTCTCACAGTTATCTATTTAAGTGAATAAGTGGTTCTGGGGATGGGGTGGTTGAGGTTGCACAGAGGGTTGTTACACTTTTTTACATTCACTTTGGCACTCATTTCGGAACCTTGGTGTCATTTTTCAACTCTAGACACAAAACTCACAACCAATGATCAAAATGCACATTTTTCAACACTTTTTCCAATTGCTTGGATACAATACACATAAAGATAAGATCATTTGTCCATTGAACTAAAATCTCCTGCTCAAAATGACACAACTAAACATCAAAGTATTACCATTTCAAAATGCAATTCACACATTACATCTGAGATGACTGTCTATTCACACATTACATCTGAGATGACTGTCTATTCACACATTACATCTGAGATGACTGTCTATTCACACATTACATCTGAGATGACTGTCTATTCACACATTACATCTGAGATGACTGTCTATTCACACATTACATCTGAGATGACTGTCTATTCACACATTACATCTGAGATGACTGTCTATTCACACATTACATCTGAGATGACTGTCTATTCACACATTACATCTGAGATGACTGTCTATTCACACATTACATCTGAGATGACTGTCTATTCATTTCATTACAATGATCTAACTATCAACTGATACAACTGCTCCAAATGATAAGTGACTGTTGCATTACTCTTAATGCATAGTTTTATGGAAACTGACCAACAATATTCCATGTTTAGATCATGAAAGTTTCAGGATAACGAGATCCATTGACACCAATTACCGTGGAACATGAACCAATTGGACTACATTATCTACGGATGTAATATTTCATCATCATTCTTTATCAGACACTGTTTCTATGGTCTCATGTACCACTTTTCCAGAACATGTTTTCAGATTTGACATTACTGTACACTCACCGGCCACTTTATTAGGTACACCTATATAGTACTGGGTAGAACCCCCTTTTGCCTCCACAACAACCTGACTTATTTATGGTGTTGTATGTTAAGAGATGCCATTCTGAACACCACTGTTTTTAACAACTGTTATTTGAGCATTTGTGGCCTTTCTGTTAGCTTGAGTGAGTCTGGACATTCTCCTCTGACCTCTCTCATTAACAAGGTGTTTTTCCCACTGAACTGCCGCTCACTGAATGTGTTTTGTTTATCACACCATTCTCTGTAAACTCTAGAGACTGTAGTGCGTAAAAATCCCAGGAAGGCAGCTGTTTCTGAGATGTTGGAATCACAATGTGTGGCATCAATAATCATACCACGGTCAAAGTTCCTTAGATTACCCATCTTGCCTGTTCTAATGTTTGGTCGAACCACATCTAATACTCTACATATTGAGTTGCAGGCAGCCACATGATTCGCTGTTCGAATGTAACCTTCCTTGATGAGCTAAATCAGGTTTGTAGAGCTGATGGCGTGACCTATGTCATTGTGTGGGATAATGTGCAAATGGTGCAAGCATGGTTTCAGGCCCAACCACAATTAACCATCCTGTACTTACCCCCATACTCTCCTTTCCTTAACATGATTGAGGAATTTTTCTCCACATGGAGGTGGAAGGTATATGATAGGCTCCCTCACGAACAAGCCAAGATGGCTAATGAAAACATCCATTGTGATGTGGATGAGAACCTGTGGCCAAATCCACAAGACAGAGTTGATGGAAATATAGAAGTACAGTAATCAATCCTTTGTTTAGCTTTTTACAGTAAGCCAGGTGAGGAACACTGCAGTGATGTTTTACAGTAAGCCAGGTAAGGAACACTGCAGTGATGTTTTACAGTAAGCCAGGTAAGGAACACTGCAGTGATGTTTTACAGTAAGCCAGGTAAGGAACACTGCAGTGATGTTTTACAGTAAGCCAGGTGAGGAACACTGCAGTGATGTTTTACAGTAAGCCAGGTGAGGAACACTGCAGTGATGTTTTACAGTAAGCCAGGTAAGGAGCACTGCAGTGATGTTTTACAGTAAGCCAGGTAAGGAACACTGCAGTGATGTTTTACAGTAAGCCAGGTGAGGAACACTGCAGTGATGTTTTACAGTAAGCCAGGTGAGGAACACTGCAGTGATATTTTACAGTAAGCCAGGTGAGGAACACTGCAGTGATGTTTTACAGTAAGCCAGGTGAGGAACACTGCAGTGATGTTTTACAGTAAGCCAGGTGAGGAACACTGCAGTGATGTTTTACAGTAAGCCAGGTGAGGAACACTGCAGTGATGTTTTACAGTAAGCCAGGTGAGGAACACTGCAGTGATGTTTTACAGTAAGCCAGGTGAGGAACACTGCAGTGATGTTTTACAGTAGTTTTTTTCTTTTTTTGTAGCTAATTATTTTTTGCTTTGATTCAAAGAAACCTATGTTGTGATTTTATTGTATTTCATCAATACATTTCATATTTTGTTCAATGATTCCACTGTGTCTGTAGTATTCTCTCTACTAGTCCTTTTACAGTGATGTATTTATGTGTAGTAACATAATGAAACATGTGTCACATATTTTGTACGACAATATTTAATGATTGTATAAACAACTACACAGTGAAACTATTGGTATCTTTTGTGATTTAAATGAATTTCCTATGGTATGTCATGATAAATGAGTTATTTGAACCAATGATTCTGCAAGTGCAAGGTTTCTTTAAAGATATGAATGCACAATGCAATGTTTTGAACATTGGACAGCCTGTGTTACAAGTGATGACCGTTTTGAGTTTTGTGTCTAGAGTTTTGAAAAATGACCACAAGTTTCTGAAATGAGTGCCAAAGTCATTGTAAAAAACTGTAATAGACCCAGAGGCAAATATAAAACAAAACAATTCAGTTTTTCTCTGAATCCATCCTCAGATCCAATCCACTGTGTAAGACCATTGTGCATGATCAATTCACTATTGTACATCTAAGTACAGTATACGCCCCTAAGATTCATCCTGTGTATGGTGGAAATGACCTGGGCAGAAAACGGCTTTGTCCAGCAGAAAACAATGCCTCTGGGACTCAAGGATATTCAATTACGTTCAAATCATGTCTTAATCAACATCAGTATTAATAACAAGACGCACATATTGAACAGTACAGCATAGCTGACTTGGTTAAGAAAATCAGGCTATAACCATAGCCACTGAGAGCATGTGCTTATGCTGTGTACCTAGTATTTACTATAGAATAATGCCATACCCCAGTTCTTCATTGAAAGACTGTAAGTAAGACTGGAGACGAATAGAAATGTCAGAATATATATTACTGCCACGTGGGGACGGAGAGTGATCCCCCCCCCCCCCCCCCCCCCCTTTCCCCTCTGAAATTAGGCTTGTTCACAATTGTGCTGAATATCAGCTGGTTTCAGATACTGAAATAAAACAACGCACTCTGAAAACAAATCACTGATATGTTCTCTCTTGATCAGAGGAGCACTTACAGATTTTAAAGCATGTTACGTAAATTGGGTGCCTCTACCTAGCAACTGGCAGCCTGCTAGCTGCACATCCTGTGCCCATTGTTCAAGAACATTTTGCCCCACTTTGCTGGGAGCCACTGGGGCGGTGTGTGTGTTCGTAAGTACATTTGTGTGTGCCTACGTAAATGCGTGCATGTGTGTGTGACTGCATCCATGCGTGTGTGTGTTTTTGCATGCGTGCGTGCATGTCAGTGTTTGCGTGTGTGTGTCTGTGTGTGTGTGCATGTGTGTTTGTGTGCGTGTGTGTGTCTTTGTGTGTGTGTTTGTGTGTTTGTCTGTGTGTGTGTGTGTGTGTGTATCGGTGTGTGTGTGTAGTGTGTATCAGTGTGTGTGTGTGTGTGTGTGTAGTGAGTGTCAGTGTGTATCAGTGTGTGTGTGTGTGTGTGTGTGTGTGTGTGTGTGTGTGTGTGTGTGTGTGTGTGTGTCTGTGTGTGTGGTGTGTATCAGTGTGTGTATCAGTGTGTGTGCGTGTGCGTGTGCGTGCATGCGTGTGTGTGTGTGTGTGTGCGAGCGTGTGTGTGTATCAGTGTGTGTGCGTGTGTGTGTGTGTGTACGTGCGTGCGTGCGTGTGTGCGTGTGTGTGTGTGCGTGTGCGTGTGTGCGTGCGTGTGTGTGTGTGCATCTGAACTTAGAAACAACTTCCCTCATTATGGCCTGTGTGTTATTGTTTTCACTGCCACACACATCTCCGGCTCACAACCACTAAAAGGTTTTGCTTGAAATTTTAAACAGAGCTGAGACAGGCCGTTTATATTTAAACTGAGTTTACAGTCGGCAGGGATGGCATGGGTTCTCTGTCAGTTGGTAAACACTGACTACGATGACTCCTGTCGCCCCACTGAATGTGTGCGTCAGTTATACGTTTGGGAGTTTGTCGTGTTGTTGTTCTTCTCCAGGGCATCATCTCCTGTGGGAGATGGGGTCGGATATTGACAACGCCCACAGCCAAGAAAGTGCACATTAATGTACACCATGTTGGCTTGATGATGGTATAGATGGAGGATAGTATAGCTTATTTAGTGTCATGCACTTTATCTACATATAGAAGAGTCCTCCAGGTGACCTGCACTTGTAGGTAGAAATGAAAGTATATTCCTCAGAATGTGAAATCTACCCAAACACCTAGTATCACTGAAACAGACTCTGTTGTCTACAGAGCAGCCATTTTGTTGGCTGCCAGGCCATTGCATTGCATTTCTGTGGGAGAAAGACAGAGACTGCTCCTTTTTCCAGCACGCCTCCAATATGAAAACATGGATTCCCCCAGGCTCTGATGACAGCCAAAGCAACACTACTGCAATGCTCTAGCTGAATAAAACACAGCATCTCTAGATCTAGATCGGCAAATGGAATCATAGGCCTGCTGTAACTGACAAAGGGCCTTTGAGAAGCACTATGGAACAATATATGTCCCAGAGTTGTGTTTGTTAGAACAACACAAACGTGTTAGACCTACATGAAACGCTTTTCTCCACCTTTTAGAAATACAGCAGAATTTCTATACTGCAAACAGTATACGGTTGTAAAACTGCAGTGCATCACTGTAACTATTGTATTGCATCATATTCATGAGTACATTGCCTTTACAGCTTTGAGTTGCAAAAAACTACAGCTCATAATTGCCCTACCTTACAGTTTTTTTCGATTGCTAAACGACAGTGGACACAACTGGAGTCACATGTGCAAAACTCTAACTACAGTCTGCACAGCAGCAGTTCATGTGGACCAAACTCTAGTTCGTTTTTCATTGCTTGAACACAGTTTTCAAAACTCTACACACTTATCCCATGACATGAGTTTCCATGTGGTTCATTCCATTCACTCCATTCCAGCCATTATTATGAGCCGTCCTCCCCTCAGCAGCCTCCACTGGTGTGTGTGTGTGTGTGTGTGTGTGTGTGTGTGTGTATGTGTGTGTGTATTCATCTTTGTATGTGTGTGTGTGTGTGTGTGTGTGTGTGTGTGTGTGTGTGTATTCGTCTTTGTGTGTGTGTGTGTGTATGTGTGTGTGTATTCGTCTTTGTGTGTGTGTGTGTGTGTGTGTGTGTGTGTGTGTGTGTGTGTGTGTGTGTATGTGTGTGTGTGTGTGTGTGTGTGTGTGTGTGTGTATTCGTCTTTGTGTATGTTTGTCTGTTTGTCTGTCTGAGTCTTTGCGTCAGGCTCAGCTGTGTAAAGAGGACACCAACTGTCAGAGGGCTTTTTGATTGACTGAGAGGAGTGGAGCTGTTTCCCAATCTTCCCCTATCTTTCTGCAAAGGAAAATAACGGCTGTTTGAAAATCAAGTCACACGGGGTACCTCTTTAAATATACCTATTGGTCAGGGCTCAAGAAACAGAGGAGGGAGAGAGAGAGACAGACAGACAGAGGCAGAGACAGAGAGAGGGCGACAGAGACAGAGAGAGACAGAGAGAGACAGAGAGAGAGAGAGAGAGAGAGACAGACAGACAGACAGACAGACAGACAGACAGACAGACAGACAGACAGACAAAGAGGCACAGAAAGAGAGAGAGACAGTCTGCTGTTTGCTGATGATCTGATGCTTCTGGGCCCTGACAGTAAATCTCAGTAAGACCAAAATAACGGTGTTCCAAAAAAGGTCCAGTCGCCAGGACTACAAATACAAATTCCATCTAGACACCGTTGCCCTAGAGCACACAAAAAACTATACCTCGGCCTAAACATCAGCGCCACTGGTAACTTTCACAAAGCAGTGAACGAGCTGAGAGACAAGGCAAGAAGTGCCTTTTATGCCATCAAAAGGAAGATAAAATTCAACATACCAATTAGGATCTGGCTAAAAATACTTGAATCAGTTATAGAACCCATTGCCGTTAATGGTTGTGAGGTCTGGGATCCGCTCACCAACCAAGAATTCACAAAATGGGACAAACACCAAATTGAGACTGCATGCATAATTCTGCAAAAATATCCTCTGTGTACACAGTAAAACACCAAATAATGCATGCAGAGCAGAATTAGGCCGATACCCGCTAATTATCAAAATCCAGAAAAGAGACCTTAAATTCGATAACCACCTAAAAGGAAGTGGTTCCCAAACCTTCCATAACAAAGCCATCACCTAATGTACAGAGAGAAGAACCTCAATAAGAGTCCCCTAAGGAAACTGGTCGTGGGGCTCTGTTCACAAACACAAACACACCCCACAGAGCCCTAGAACAACAACACAATAGGACATATTAGAGACACATACTTCCCTCATATTACACAGACCCATATCTATTGATAAACTCCCATATCTATTGAGTGAAATTCCACAGTGTGCCATCACAGCAGCAAGATTTGTGACCTGTTGCCAGAAGAAAAGGGCAACCAGGGAAGAACAAACACCATTGTAAATACAAACCATTTTTATGTTTATTTATCTTCCCTTTTGTACTTTGAAATGAATTATTTGCACATAATGTGTACTTTAGTGAGTGTAATGATTACTGTTTATTTTTATTGTTTATTTCACTTTTGTTTATGATCTACTTCACTTGCTTTGGCACGTAAAACTAAATGCATGCTCTTCAACCGATCTCTACCAGCACCTGCCCGCCCGTCCAGCATCACTTCTCTGGACGGTTCTGACTTAGAATATATGTTTGGCAGCTCACCCTTGTAAAACTGACTATCCTACTGATCCTTGACTTCGGCGATGTCATTTACAAAATAGCCTCCAACACTCTACTCAACAAATTGGATGCAGTCTATCACAGTGCCATTCGTTTTGTCACCAAAACTACCCACCACTGCGTCCTGTATGCTCTGGTTGGCTGGCCCTCGCTTCATATTCGTTGCCAAACCCACTGGCTCCAGGTCATCTATAAGTCTTTGCTAGGTTATTCAGTATTTACTCCAGTGTTTAATTGCTAAATTGTAATAATTTCACCACTATAGCCTATTTATGGCCTTAACTCCCTTATCTTACCTCATTTGTACACACTGTATTAAGACTTTTTTTCTATTGTATTATTGACTGTATGTTTGTTTATTCCATGTGTAACTCTGTGTTGTTGTTTGTGTCGCACTACTTTGCTTTATCTTGACCAAGTCGCAGTTGTAAATGAGAACTTGTTCTCAACTAGCCTACCTGGTTAAATAAAGGTGAAATAAAATAAATAAAATAAAACATGTTAGCATATGTTTCTCATGCCAATAAAGCCCTTAAACGGAAATTGAATCGAGAGACAGAGAGAGAGAGACAGAGAGAGAGAGACAGAGAGAGCGAGACAGAGAGAACGAGACAGAGAGAGAGAGAGAGAGAGAGAGAGAGACAGAGAGAGAGAGTGAGAGAGAGAGCGAGAGATAGAGACAGAGAGAGAGGAGACAGAGAGAGAGAGAGAGAGAGAGATAGAGAGAGAGATAGAGAGAGAGAGACAGAGAGAGAGAGAGATAGAGACAGAGAGACAGAGAGAGAGAGAGAGATAGAGACAGAGAGACAGAGAGAGAGAGAGAGAGAGAGAGAAAGCGAGAAAGAGACACAGAGAGAGAGAGAGAGAGAGAGAGAGAGACACGAGAGGGGGAATCATGAAACAGGAGTAGAGGCAAAATGGTGGTGCTAAAAGACAAACTAGAAGTTACAAAACCAAAAGGAGGAAGCTTGTTAAATGTCAACCACAGTGTCTGACAAATTAGGCACATAACTCAACACACACACACATCACGGTCAGGGACAGGGACAGGGATGAAGTCAGATAGGGACAAGAGGGTGTGACCAATGTTACTGTCACATACAGGAGGATGGCGGTAAGCTCGAAATGACCTACTGTACCCCACATCCAAGCCATTATAATGCACTGTAATAAACCATGCATAGTGCCTCCACTAACGCTGAACAGACATTTTACTGAGAATATTTTAGAAACCGACATTTGGTATTGTGTGTAATGTAAAGAGGTTACAGTGTAGATAGAGTATAGGTTTATAGGAAAAAAGGTCTGATAAAAAATAACTGTTCATGATATTTCAGCATCCTCCGAAACATTATGGCTTAATGATATCTAATTAAGATAACTCAAATATTACCTCTGTGTCCTCACTGATGCTGTCTGTTACATTATTGTCCATTTACGGAGGAAACTCAAAAAGGAGTATTCAATGACTGTGAATGGAAATAGCATAGAGCTTATATTCAACCTCAAGGAGGCTTGTCTATTGTCCGATAAAGGGAAACGGGATAGCGGGAAACGGGATAGCGGGAAACGGGATAGCGGGAAACGGGATAGCGTGAAAGGGGAAGTCTGAAATAGTGTCAAAAAACATGTTGAAGGAGAAAACAAACAATAGATGAAAAAAGAGGACAAGCAGGATAACACAGCCTACGTCTAGGCTTTAGCAGGATAACACAGCCTACGTCTAGGCTTTAGCAGGATAACACAGCCTACGTCTAGGCTTTAGCAGGATAATACAGCCTACGTCTAGGCTTTAGCAGGATAACACAGCCTACGTCTAGGCTTTAGCAGGATAACACAGCCTAAGTCTAGGCTTTAGCAGGATAACACAGCCTACGTCTAGGCTTTAGCAGGATAACACAGCCTACGTCTACGCTTTAGCAGGATAATACAGCCTACGTCTAGGCTTTAGCAGGATAACACAGCCTACGTCTAGGCTTTAGCAGGATAACACAGCCTACGTCTAGGCTTTAGCAGGATAATACAGCCTACGTCTAGGCTTTAGCAGGATAACACAGCCTACGTCTAGGCTTTAGCAGGATAATACAGCCTATGTCTAGGCTTTAGCAGGATAACACAGCCTACGTCTAGGCTTTAGCAGGATAATACAGCCTACGTCTAGGCTTTAGCAGGATAACACAGCCTACGTCTAGGCTTTAGCAGGATAACACAGCCTACGTCTAGGCTTTAGCAGGATAACACAGCCTACGTCTAGGCTTTAGCAGGATAACACAGCCTACGTCTAGGCTTTAGCAGGATAATACAGCCTACGTCTAGGCTTTAGCAGGATAACACAGCCTACGTCTAGGCTTTAGCAGGATAATACAGCCTACGTCTAGGCTTTAGCAGGATAACACAGCCTACGTCTAGGCTTTAGCAGGATAATACAGCCTACGTCTAGGCTTTAGCAGGATAACACAGCCTACGTCTAGGCTTTAGCAGGATAACACAGCCTACGTCTAGGCTTTAGCAGGATAATACAGCCTACGTCTAGGCTTTAGCAGGATAATACAGCCTACGTCTAGGCTTTAGCAGGATAACACAGCCCACGTCTAGGCCTTAGCAGGATAATACAGCCTACGTCTAGGCTTTAGCAGGATAACACAGCCTACGTCTAGGCTTTAGCAGGATAACACAGCCTACGTCTAGGCTTTAGCAGGATAATACAGCCTACGTCTAGGCTTTAGCAGGATAATACAGCCTACGTCTAGGCTTTAGCAGGATAACACAGCCTACGTCTAGGCTTTAGCAGGATAACACAGCCTACGTCTAGGCTTTAGCAGGATAACACAGCCTACGTCTAGGCTTTAGCAGGATAACACAGCCTACGTCTAGGCTTTAGCAGGATAATACAGCCTACGTCTAGGCTTTAGCAGGATAACACAGCCTACGTCTAGGCTTTAGCAGGATAACACAGCCTACGTCTAGGCTTTAGCAGGATAATACAGCCTACGTCTAGGCTTTAGCAGGATAATACAGCCTACGTCTAGGCTTTAGCAGGATAACACAGCCCACGTCTAGGCCTTAGCAGGATAATACAGCCTACGTCTAGGCTTTAGCAGGATAACACAGCCTACGTCTAGGCTTTAGCAGGATAACACAGCCTACGTCTAGGCTTTAGCAGGATAATACAGCCTACGTCTAGGCTTTAGCAGGATAATACAGCCTACGTCTAGGCTTTAGCAGGATAACACAGCCTACGTCTAGGCTTTAGCAGGATAACACAGCCTACGTCTAGGCTTTAGCAGGATAACACAGCCTACGTCTAGGCTTTAGCAGGATAACACAGCCTACGTCTAGGCTTTAGCAGGATAACACAGCCTACGTCTAGGCTTTAGCAGGATAACACAGCCTATGTCTAGGCTTTAGCAGGATAACACAGCCTACGTCTAGGCTTTAGCAGGATAACACAGCCTACGTCTAGACTTTAGCAGGATAACACAGCCTACGTCTAGGCTTTAGCAGGATAACACAGCCTACGTCTAAGCTTTAGCAGGATAACACAGCCTACGTCTAGGCTTTAGCAGGATAACACAGCCTACGTCTAGGCTTTAGCAGGATAACACAGCCTACGTCTAGGCTTTAGCTGGATAACACAGCCTACGTCTAGGCTTTAGCAGGATAATACAGCCTACGTCTAGGCTTTAGCAGGATAACACAGCCTACGTCTAGGCTTTAGCAGGATAACACAGCCTACGTTTAGGCTTCAGCAGGATAATACAGCCTACGTCTAGGCTTTAGCAGGATAACACAGCCTACGTCTAAGCTTTAGCAGGATAACACAGCCTACGTCTAGGCTTTAGCAGGATAACACAGCCTACGTCTAGGCTTTAGCAGGATAACACAGCCTACGTCTAGGCTTTAGCAGGATAATACAGCCTACGTCTAGGCTTTAGCAGGATAACACAGCCTACGTCTAGGCTTTAGCAGGATAATACAGCCTACGTTTAGGCTTCAGCAGGATAATACAGCCTACGTCTAGGCTTTAGCAGGATAATACAGCCTACGTCTAGGCTTTAGCAGGATAACACAGCCTACGTCTAGGCTTTAGCAGGATAACACAGCCTACGTCTAGGCTTTAGCAGGATAACACAGCCTACGTCTAGGCTTTAGCAGGATAACACAGCCTACGTCTAAGCTTTAGCAGGATAATACACCCTACGTCTAGGCTTTAGCAGGATAATACAGCCTACGTCTAGGCTTTAACAGGATAATACAGCCTACGTCTAGGCTTTAGCAGGATAACACAGCCTACGTCTAGGCTTTAGCAGGATAACACAGCCTACGTCTAGGCTTTAGCAGGATAACACAGCCTACGTCTAGGCTTTAGCAGGATAACACAGCCTACGTCTAGGCTTTAGCAGGATAATACAGCCTACGTCTAGGCTTTAGCAGGATAATACAGCCTACGTCTAGGCTTTAGCAGGATAACACAGCCTACGTCTAGGCTTTAGCAGGATAATACAGCCTACGTCTAGGCTTTAGCAGGATAACACAGCCTACGTCTAGGCTTTAGCAGGATAACACAGCCTATGTCTAGGCTTTAGCAGGATAATACAGCCTACGTCTAGGCTTTAGCTCAGCAGGATAACACAGCCTTGGTTTTAGCTCAGCATGATAACACAGACTTGGCTTTAGCTCAGCAAAATAACACAGCCTTGGCTTTAGCTCAGTAGGACAACACAGCCTTGTCTTTAGCTCAGCAGGATAACACAGCCTTGGCTTTAGCTCAGTAGGACAACACTGCCTTGGCTTTAGCTCAGCATGATAACACAGTCTTGGCTTCAGCTCAGCAGGATAGCACAGCATTGGCTTTAGCTCAGCATGGTAACACATGCTCAGGAGACCTGAGTTTGAATCTTGACCAGACCCATAGATAGTCATACAGTGCCTTGCGAAAGTATTTGGCCCCCTTGAACTTTGCGACCTTTTGCCACATTTCAGGCTTCAAACATAAAGATATAAAACTGTATTTTTTTGTGAAGAATCAACAACAAGTGGGACACAATCATGAAGTGGAACGACATTTATTGGATATTTCAAACTTTTTTAACAAATCAAAAACTGAAAAATTGGGTGTGCAAAATTATTCAGCCCCTTTACTTTCAGTGCAGCAAACTCTCTCCAGAAGTTCAGTGAGGATCTCTGAATGATCCAATGTTGACCTAAATGACTAATGATGATAAATACAATCCACCTGTGTGTAATCAAGTCTCCGTATAAATGCACCTGCACTGTGATAGTCTCATAGGTCCGTTAAAAGCGCAGAGAGCATCATGAAGAACAAGGAACACACCAGGCAGGTCCGAGATACTGTTGTGAAGAAGTTTAAAGCCGGATTTGGATACAAAAAGATTTCCCAAGCTTTAAACATCCCAAGGAGCACTGTACAAGCGATAATATTGAAATGGAAGGAGTATCAGATCACTGCAAATCTACCAAGTCCCTCTAAACTTTCAGCTCATACAAGGAGAAGACTGATCAGAGATGCAGCCAAGAGGCCCATGATCACTCTGGATGAACTGCAGAGATCTACAGCTGAGGTGGGAGACTCTGTCCATAGGACAACAATCAGTCGTATATTGCACAAATCTGGCCTTTATGGAAGAGTGGCAAGAAGAAAGCCATTTCTTAAAGATATCCATAAAAAGTGTCGTTTAAAGTTTGCCACAAGCCACCTGGGAGACACACCAAACATGTGGAAGAAGGTGCTCTGGTCAGAAGAAACCAAAATTGAACTTTTTGGCAACAATGCAAAACGTTATGTTTGGCGTAAAAGCAACACAGCTGAACACACCATCCCCACTGTCAAACATGGTGGTGGCAGCATCATGGTTTGGGCCTGATTTTCTTCAGCAGGGACAGGGAAGATGGTTAAAATTGATGGGAAGATGGATGGAGCCAAATACAGGACCATTCTGGAAGAAAACCTGATTGAGTCTGCAAAAGACCTGAGACTGGGATGGAGATTTGTCTTCCAACAAGACAATGATCCAAAACATAAAGCAAAATCTACAATGGAATGGTTCAAAAATAAACATATCCAGGTGTTAGAATGGCCAAGTCAAAGTCCAGACCTGAATCCAATCGAGAATCTGTGGAAAGAACTGAAAACTGCTGTTCACAAATGCTCTCCATCCAACCTCACTGAGCTCGAGCTGTTTTGCAAGGAGGAATGGGAAAAAATGTCAGTCTCTCGAAAATGTCAGTCTCTCTTGTCAGTCTCGCAAAACTGATAGAGACATACCCCAAGCGACTTACAGCTGTAATCGCAGCAAAAGGTGGCGCTACAAAGTATTAACTTAAGGGGGATGAATAATTTTGCACGCCCAATTTTTCAGTTTTTGATTTGTTTAAAAAGTTTGAAATATCCAATAAATGTCGTTCCACTTCATGATTGTGTCCCACTTGTTGTTGATTCTTCACAAAAAAAGACAGTTTTATATCTTTATATTTGCAAAAGGTCGCAAAGTTCAAGGGGGCCGAATACTTTCGCAAGGCACTGTACTTCTAGAGACCCATATATAGATGTATTGGTATAGAGCCATATATTGACTGATTGGTAGAGACCCATAGATAGACGTTGTCGTGTCTATGGCTATGCCGGATTAAGTGATACATGCTGTTCTATAAAATCCTTTCTCTGTAATTAATATTGTAAATCATGTAAATGTAATTAACTAGAAAGTCGGGGCACCACGAAATAATATTTATAGAGCTGTTATCTTCCGAATAAACTCTTAAAGACCTAGTAATATTTTACATCAATAGCAGTCAATATTAATCGTCACCTTAATTCAGTCTCATCTGAAAGTTGTAAATTCTTGGTTATCTTCACGAACCCTGGCTAACAAGTTGAATCAGCAATACAAAATTGGGTTTAATTATTTATTTACTAAATACCTAACTAATCACACAGAATTACATATGCACAGAATGAATCATACCTTGATTACAAATTACGCCATAAAGGAAAACGTCCCTAGCGGACGGAACAGATATGACAGCTGGTTACACAAAAACAAGGGGCTGGGTTTGAGTGAAAGAGCGGGAAGACTGAGGAACAAAGGGAGAAGCGATGTCTCTATCGTAAATACAGTATCTTATGCATTCTAAATTACTGCCCATTTGGAAAAGGAAAATGCAATAAATATTTACTCTGAGCTGCGCTTCGGTAGGTTGGTGGTAGATGGAAGGCCGTGTTGCCCAACCGAGTCCTTTGTCCTTTGAAGAATGTATCTGGTGGTAAATTGAATACGTTGTAGTAACGTCGTTGTGTGGTAGATGGGATATTCTGTCTGTTCTTTCCTAGCCCACGTTTGCAGCTGCTGTTGCTAACTCAACGGCTAGGAGGTATCACTTCTGTAGTGAATAAGAGTTCAAAGTTCATACCATTCGCAACCAAAGCTCACGCTGAGGTTGGCTTAGTTCTGTAGTTGACATGTTAGTCCTTTTAACGTATGGACCATCGTCCTCACATCCTCGGAACAGGAGGTTACATTTTCGTCAAGGCTTTATAGAGTGGAGCAAGAAGGGTGAGTTTGAAAAGTTTTATAACCCATCTCTTCACAGGGGCGGGCCACTGATTGAGCAGAGCCCTAACCTAATGAAAACCCAAATCTCTCATTTGGAAGCTAAAATTACATGTAATCTCTTTACCAATAGTTTTATATTCAAACATTTTTATTGAATAACAATTCCATGTGAATCCGATAACTACAATGTGCAGACTTTCCACTGTAGTTTATGTCATCCTATCATTGATGAGAATGTCTGAACAACTGAACTGACATCATATTCATTAAGTACCACCGCATATGTTCAATTGGTCGGATTACCAGAATATAGTTCATTTCCTCCCAGAATCTCTATGTTAACCAAAGGATTTTCAAATGTCACATCAGTAGGGAAGAGAGAGGAAAAAGGGGGGGAGAGTTATTTATGACTGTCATAAACCTACCCCAAGGCCAACATATTGGTAGAGACCCATAGATAGAAGTATTGGTAGAGACCCATAGATAGGTGTATTGGTAGAGACCCATAGATAGACAGTTTGGTATAGACCCATAGATAGACATATTGGTATAGACCCATAGATAGGTGTATTGGTAGAGACCCATAGATAGACCTATTGGTAGGGTGGTATAGTATCACCCCTGAGAGTGTGGCGGTGACCGACTGGCAATCGGACCTTTTATCTAAAGTATGTATCCTTCAAGTTGATTCCCCTGAGACTGGAGGGAGGAGAAGAGAAGGGAGGGGGAAGAGAGGAGAGTAGGAATTAGCCTGGGACATGCCACTGTGGAAATCCTGTCAGTTAATTACTAGGAACGTTAAACTGCCTGCTGCACAGACCCTATGGACACTCTAGAGCTCCTGGTTGAATTGTGCTTAGGGGCATTTTTTAAATTCTCTAAATGGTTAAACTAGTGAGAAAAAATATGTAAGTTTGCTTAATTTACTATGATCGTAAATAAAGACATTTAATTATTTTGCCATATCCATGATGTGGAAATTACACAAGCTGACGTTTTGAGGGAAGGGAATTACACATTGGAGGGAAGTACACATCCTTCAGACCTCAGATTGGTCATGTTGACTATAGTCAACAAGATGACACAAGATCAATTGCTTAAAGCACATCAAGATCTTTGGTTTTGTACTGTTGATTTGATCACATGCGCTGGGGGGTCGCAGGTCTTAGAACACAGCTAGAATTTTCTTTACGTACTCAAAGCATGCGCTGACCATCTGGCAAGTGTCTTCACTGAAATGTTCAACCTGTCCCTGGCCCAGTCAGTAATACCTACATATTTCAAGCAGACCACCATAGTCCCTGTGCCCAAGAAAGCCAAGGTAACCTGTCTAAATGGCTATCGCCCCATAGTACTCATATCTGTAGCCATGAAATGCTTTGAAAGGCTGGTCATGGCTCACATCAGCACCATCATCCCAGACACCCTAGACCCACTCCAATTCACATACTGCCCCAACAGATCCACAGATGATGCGGTCTCTATTGCACTCCACACTGCCCTTTTCCACCTGGACAAAAGGAACAGCTAAAGTGGCAAGAAAAAGTATGTGAACCATTTGGAAATACCTGGATTTCTGCATTAATTGGTCATAAAATTTGATCTGATCTTCATCTAAGTCACAACAATAGACAAACACAGTCTGCTTAAACTAATAACACACAAACAATTATACGTTTTCATGTCTTTAGTGAACAAACAGTGTTAACATTCACAGTGCAGGGTGGAAAAAGTATGTGAACCCTTGGATTTAATAACTGGTTGACCCTCTTTTGGCAGCAATAACCTCAACCAAACGTTGACCAAGCGTGTTACATTACCTTATGTGTGTTACATTACCTTGTGTGTTGCATTACCTTGTGTGTTGCATTGCCGTGTGTGTTACATTACCTTGTGTGTGTTACATTACCTTGTGTGTGTTACGTTACCATGTGTGTTACATTACTTTGTGTGTTACATTACCTTGTGTGTGTTACATTACTTTGTGTGTTACATTACCTTGTGTGTGTTACATTGCTTTGTGTGTTACATTACCTTGTGTGTGTTACGTTACCTTGTGTGTGTTACATTACTTTGTGTGTTACATTACTTTGGGTGTTACATTACCTTGTGTGTTACATTACCTTGTGTGTGTTACATTACCTTGTGTGTGTTACATTACCTTGTGTGTTACATTACCTTGTGTGTTACATTACCTTGTGTGTGTTACATTACCTTGTGTGTGTTACATTACTTTGTGTGTTACATTACCTTGTGTGTGTTACATTACCTTGTGTGTGTTACGTTACCATGTGTGTTACATTACCTTGTGTGTGTTACATTACCTTGTGTGTTGCATTGCCGTCTGTGTTACATTACCTTGTGTGTGTTACGTTACCGTGTGTGTGTTACATTACCTTGTGTGTGTTACATTACCTTGTGTGTGTTACATTACCGTGTGTGTGTTACGTTACCTTGTGTGTGTTACGTTACCACGCGTGTTACATTGCTTTGTGTGTTACATTACCTTGTGTGTGTTACATTACTTTGTGTGTTACATTACCTTGTGTGTTGCATTACCGTGTGTGTTACATTACCTTGTGTGTGTTACATTACCTTGTGTGTGTTACGTTACATTACCATGTGTGTTACATTACCATGCAACACAGTCAGGGATTAAATTATTTCCACACTTCCAATGCAAATTAGGATCTCCGCTCCTCTCGGGAAACAATCCCCATTGTAGCCAGGTATATTTAGAACTGAGGTTTAGATGTACAGTGTATTGGGAAAGTATTCAGACCCCATGACTTTTTCAAAATTTCCAAATCAATGTTCTAAAATTGATTAAATCCTTTTTTCTACTCACCAATCTACACACAACACCCCATAATGACATAGCGAAAACAGGTTGTTAGAAATTTTTACAAATGTATAAAAAAAACAAAAAACAGAAATTTACATAAGTATTCAGACCCTTTGCAATGAGACTCGAAATTTAGCTCAGGTGCACCCTGTTTCCATTGATCATCCTTGAGATGTTTCTACA